>NC_092862.1:40499954-40809250 GCF_032062135.1 Pyxicephalus adspersus
GGTGATAGGTAGGGTTAGGGTCCGGTGATAGGTAGGGTTAAAGGGGGTAAACAAGGGGGCTTAGCTCTGGGTATTAGGGGATACAATTAGGCACCAGGCAGGATGAGGTGATATAAATCCCCTCCCTGACATTTGTTCCCGAGGAGCAATGCTTTGTATGTATGGAGAGGGATTGCCCCCACACAGGTCATACATTCCCCTGTGTGTGGAGGAGCTGAGGAGGCTGCCCTGCTCTGTACACAGGAGCCCTGACACGTCTACGGAAGTTGCGGCCGAGCTGTGTTACCTTCCCCTGTGGCATGGCGGGCTGAGCGGATACTTCAGCCACACAGAGCCGCTGCCCCTCCGCACTCCGGGTCACCCACAGAACGCTTCTTGTTGGTGTCTGGCGCCCATGCTTACTTTCCTGATTGGCCAGTTGCTGCCAGGAAAAGCGCCAATAGGAGTATCAGAACATCGACGCATGCGTGTTAGTGGGGGACAGGACAGCGCGCGCTGCATGTTGTACACTGCTTAAAGCAACAGTCGCTCCAAATTCATGTTACCTGCATGTTGTGTGCTCTGTCCCACAGGGACTGTTCTCTTCATTTGCTGAAGGAGTGTAGACTGCTTTACAAAAATAAATTCCCATTGTATATTTAAATTCTCCTTATGAACATCCCAAACTTTTGTAATTCAACCAATTTGTCATAAAAAAAGGTGCAAGAAAAAAAATAAAGTGCACATGTGTGCAGCTTGGAATACCCTGCTCCTAAAGTCTATTCCCTAGGCCTTCTAATGCTCACATGTTCCCATATAATTAGAAAAATGTTAGGGTCAGAAAAATCAGAAGAGAGAATTTTACCCAAATTCTGTGACATGGAACTCTTTAAGGACTGAACCTTCAGGTGGAATTTCAGACTGAACCTTCAGGTGGAATTTCAGGCCTTTGGAATTTACTGCTTGTATGAGGACACAAGGACACAAATAATGGTTTTGGCATTTCCTGATAGTAATAAAACTTGGTTGTTTCTTGCTGCCCAAGGAGTCAAGGTTACAGTGGAATCAATGTTCCAATTTTAAGTTTGCATGATCAGGCAGGTCATTAATGGAGAAAGGGCAAGCAATGTCCCGGCTGCAAAAATTTGTCTTACCTGCCTGATCACCCCAGGTTTCTCACATTAAAGCTGAACTGCGCGTGTGCAGCCAGCAATTCTGGCTTCCCTTGTGCTGGAACATAGACATGTGGGTTACACTTTAAAGCAAGCATTTAAACAATGTAGTAGTCCCACTGCAAGGACAAGTTTACAATATCCCCAGAGATTAACTTGAATTCCCTATATGTATAACAATTCTGGGTTAGTTAGACAAAATTTTGACTTGGTGCATAATCACTGAAAAAAATACTGCCCCAGTCTGTTCTAAAGATGACCCAATAATCACCAAAGTAGGTGCTACTAGTTTGCCTTTTACACAACAAAAAGTGTAAGGATGATTTTTCATGAAAGTAATTTTGCTTGGAAAACTCAGTTTTTACAAAAAGCTCACTATGTCGTGTTGTGAAAATGCATCCAGGGACCAGCAAGGTGTTCCTAGGTGTCACTGCAAAGCGTACTGAGCATGTACAGCCACCCCCATGAACCAATATGAATTCAGCCCACCTTTCTTTATGTAAGCCACATACTGGGGGATTATTTCCCATTTTGATTCTTGCTCTTGATGAGGATAGAGAGATGGGGTGTATTAGAGAGGCTAGAGCTTTGTAGTTGTACAAAAACCTATTCAACTAGAAAAAAAACGTTTTACAGCAGAATTCCAGTCACCAAGGCCAGTTTTAAATTTAGGGAGAAAAATGAGGCTACTTGTCTGCTGAGAGAGTGACTGTTGCTTATGTTATCCCTGTTAGTAGTTTCTCAGTGCTGCTGCTCAGAGTTATTGCTCAGCACAGACTTCTCATTTCCAGAATTAGTTTTTTTTCACACAATTCTCCAGATTTTCTTTGTATGTATTTCTTTTAACAGTTTACAGTGGAAACACTTTATTTTCCTCACTACTGAAAAGTGAAGCATAAATAATGGTATTTAGGCTGCAAATGGGGAAGGAAGAGCAGATTTTAACCTTCAAAAGCCATTCATCCATGCACAGACTGCACCCAGCAAGTTCCACGCTGTCATGGCTTCTCTCTTCTTTCCGCAGATTGCTGTTACATCCAATGCCACCATCTTCTTTCTTACAGATTTTGTCTCATATTGCTCAAGTGTTTCTCCAAATGTAAAAAAATAAGTGCGGATCACATTGCAAGTGTGCTTGAGCGCTTGTTTTCTTTACATTAGAGGAGAGCACATTGATAATGGATGCCTAATTTCAGGTATCCCCAGAAGAAGCAGCCCAGAGCCTTTCGGGATATGTGGTACAAGTATCCCAGGAGGCTGCTGGTTTCACTTTATGGAAGAGAAAGAGACAAAAAACAAATAATTTAAAAAAAGTTAAAAAAAAGTTTTTTAATTATGTTAAAGGAATATCTACGCTTTAAAATAAATGTTTAAAATGTGAAGACAGGTCTGCTTTAAGAAATTTATAGCTTTCTATTGTTGAAACCTGCTTCTGCAAATTCCAACTGTCTGGCTGTAATCTTGAAACTCTGGTTTCAAAACGTTACCCAAGTCAATGTAAGAAATACAAGTCTGGTAAAACCTTAGCAAAGCCCTTATATTGCAATTTACCATATTAAATTTGAATGTGTAGTAAAACAATTTTTTACCACTAGATGGAGGTATATGCATTTACTGTGTGTAATCAAGACCTAATATACCTAGGGTGATCACAATATATTTTATATAGAGTTTACTCATAAAAGGACACCCCATACTTCTGTATATTGTTGTTGTCTATGTATAATTAACTATACTTCAGCCTAGTGAAGTATTAATTCTCAGAATTTTGACACCTTCAAGCTAAGCTATATCCTACTGAATTTTAAGAAACTAGTTTATAAAGGTGGACAACTTTTTTGATTTATTGTACATCACTGCATATTATGTTGGCACTATATAAATACTGTGTATATTCTATATAAATAATGTGTATATATATGTGTAATACTGTGTGTAATCTTAATTGTAATAATAATATATTTGTGGTTATGTACCTTTTTATCATTGTTCTTTTTGTCATTTTGAAAGAAATGTCAAAACACATTTACTAAAGTTATCAGAATTCAGATGTTTCTTTAGAATGTTATGATATTTATCTCCCAACTTTCTCTAGTGGTATCTCGGGCTTCTAAAACCAAATGCTTAGCCATTGCTTAGAGAACAATTACCCTAGTGCCTAATCTTTATAGACTGGTAAATTCACAGGTTTTCTTTTTAGTCCAGCAATTCAATGTACTCTCTTACATGTCCTTTTGATATCTAATAGGAATAAACAAAGTTCATTTTGGGTGGCAATCAATCTGGCTATGGGGAAGGGGGTGACCTTGACACTTGGCATTAAAGTACAAAAGCTGAGCATAAATCGGTGATTAATCACATTGTTTATGCAGCCAAAGCCTGCGTAACTCTGTTATGGAGACAATAATTTTTACCCGCGGTTCATCTATGGATCCAAAAAGGTTAATGAGATCATATTGATGGAGGAGTCCTCCCTGCGAGCCGCTGAACAGAAGTTCTGCAACACCTGCACTCCAGGACTTCCAGGGCTGAAGACAGACGCTACATGGCCCTGGAAACATAAGCACCAGACCCTGAGAATAGTTCTGATTTTACCTTTTTAACTTGATGAGACATTGCCCCTGATTCATCAAGCAGAATCGGATTATCGGTCGCGCATTCGTATTCGCGATCCGAAATCGTACGCGATCGCGCTATTCAGCAACTGAAAAAGATCGCGGCCGGAGCCGCGCATCTCCGGCAGCTTTTTACTGGCGAGCTTGTATTAAAAGTCACTGTTCCCCTAAAAAATCATTCTTTCTAATGGCACACACATTACCCATAGCCCTAAAAAAAACCGCGGTAATCCGCGATCGATGGCCGCGCGTACTTTCGCGCTTCCAGCGAGCGCGGATTTTATTGATGAATCAGGGGCATTGTGAGTTAATGTAGCATGATCCAGTAAACCTGGAATGGATCTGGTCAAAGATTGAAAACATTTGCTTACAAAAAGCAAATGACTTAAGTACTTCATTCCTGGTTTGCTGGATCACCCAGGATCACTGATAAAGAGCTTTATTACATTAGGCCCATTGTATTTGCAACGTGCAGGGGTTCTATATTATTCTATTTGACAAGTTGTTCAGCTGGTATATATACGGATAACTTTATAGAACCAAGAATTGCCTGAGGCCTAAATAGTTTAATAAAACCTTTAGGGTTCTTTCTTATCAGGGTCACCCTCTTATCTATGTTTATAAAAATAGAAATATTAGAAATTAATAATATGCCGTTCTAAACCAATATACAAAAAATCTCAGTAGCTTTATAGTAAGAGACATGCTCCTTTGTCTTTGTAGACAATAGTCAATGAGCTGTGATGGAAGGGTTCCAGGCAGGGGTTATTGTTAAGAAATTAATATAACTATGAGGATTTCTGTTCTAATCCAATCAGTGACATACATCATTAACCAAAAAAAAGGTTCAAATGCATGGCATAATTAGTTCACTCATTATAACAAAATAAATTTGATACATGTATATTATATACATATATTTAAAATGTTACTGATTCTCGTTTGATTCCTATATATAGCAGTCATGTAATGGCAAGGTTCCCAAAGTTAATGGCAATATGGCATTTTGTTAAGTGAACAGCCTATATCCCTTTAGTAAATCAACTTTATTTTATAAAAACTGCAGTATTGCCAACCAATATTCTCCTAAAAGGTTGTCTTTACCTAGTGGCTACCAGTAGAATCTGCATGTCATTAACATCTAACACATTATTTTATATTAAATTCCCTTTTTTTGTACATTTGTTATACTTATTGATGATTTACATTTTTACCATATGGATAAAGAAACCAGTGATTCTTTGTGTTCCTCCTGATGATTTGGATCTTGCCAACCACATGGCTTATCCTCATAGTACAGCTGTCTTTTCTGATTTCTTTAGGCTTGGGAAAGAGGTGAGCCACCTCACATTAGTGGCATGAAGTTGATAGGAGTATACAGACTGAGCTGTTTTGTGAGACAGAACTCTGGCATGGGCTGTCATTAAGGAAGTACCTGGAAGTTACGTTGGCCTTCAGATTGTGTAAAAAAATGTTTTACCATCCCTTTAGAAAAGGCCAGAAGGCATACATTGCACTGCGACTCTTTTCTACTTTGCAGGCTAACTTTCCTTTGGGCACTGTAAGGTACAGTACATTTTAATGTTTCCTGTTAGAAAGAGTTTGCCTACAGTGAAGTAATTTTTAGAAGTGATGTGGTATTTCACTACCATAATAAAGTGATTGTGTAGAGTTTGCAGTGTGTATACGCTGATTGCTTTACAATACATGCAGTAGACCATGTTGATGACTATAGGTATTCTATATACAGTAGAACTTCGGTTACTTGGCACCCACAGGGAATGGCCGATTCCAGATAAGTGTAGTTTCCGGTTAACTAAGGGTAATTCCTTTTTTCTTTTCTGAGCCATTCATCACTAGAGGTTAATGGGGAGACTTGTCCCCGTTCACCTCTAGTGCTGAATGGCTGAGAATAGGGAAACCCTGATGACGCTTGTGCCAATTATCTGCTATGATGACAGCTCCGCTTTCTTGATTGATCCTGCAGCCCTAGTGGAGCTGTGACGTGTTCTTGGATGCAGGTTATCTAAACTTTCCAGTTATCTGATTTCCGAAACACCAGGGTTCTACTGTAACTTTAAAGTTTGATGTTAGGCAGTTTAGATACAACACTCTGCGGATAAATGTATTTGTTCTGCATAGCAATGTTGCGCACAGCAACAGATTAGATTTTGTCAGTCATTTTTCCAGAGAATCTTCAAAAAAGAGATTTTTGGCAAATTAATAAATGTACCCACTGTGTTTTCCTTATAGCCAAGTTTGGTAAGTAGGATTATCGTTTTAAATTTACAAAACATTTATTACTAAGTTAATTTTCCAATAAGAGATAAGTGGATTTCCTGTTGGAATGTGTTTGATCAGTGACATATTCTACTATTATAACCATGAGTCATCTACTTTGTGATAACAGTACTGTAGTGTTTCTAATGACTAAAGTCCATAGGTTAGGTATTCTGATTTCTAAAGCAAAAAAAAAATAAAGTGGTTACTTTAAAGCATTATGGACTCATATTAGCATAACAAAGTGAGTTTTGGGGACTTAATTTAGGGTTATTGAAAAGGTTTGCAATCAACAAAAATCTTATGCTTATGTAAGTTTTTTTTTACTCAGCAGCACACACACACAATGAGCACACACAAGTGTCATTAGAGCATCTGTATCTGAAAAGAATGTGTAGAAGAAATATGTATTCAATTTCTCAGTTTTAATTGTTATTTACTTTTTAAATTATAAGTGAGCCTTTCTGCCCATGCAGCTCCTTTGAATCAAATCCTAATAGTGATCCATTTTCACAGAGGGAAACAGTCATTGTACCATTTAAAATGGTCCTAAAACAAATAGCCTCTGTCTCAGAAATCTTTCTCCAAGCTCATTTTAAGTCTTGCACAGTTGTGCAGTCTCCTCTCCAATACTGAAGTTGATTTTTCATATTTTACTGCACACCATAAGCTTCTCATAGTATGCATTAGAGGCAAGTTAGAGAGAGCCTCTCTTTACTTGGATGAAGGACATCCACCATCACCCAGACTTTTTCTCCCCACCCTTACTGTCTTTGGTCCACCAGTTTATTTAAAAGATTTCAGTTTTTTAATGGAGGTTTACTATCACATCCTGGCACTACCACAGTTTCCTGTATTCCAGGAGAGATATGCCATCCCATGGCATTAACTGTCTGCTATGCCCACAGAAGTACAGAGCCCTAGTAATGAGGAGCATATAATGAAAAAATGCAGAAGTACCTATTTCAGGTTCTTTCCAGGATGAGCTTTGGGGCCCATTTTACAAATTTGTTGTTGGCGCTTTATGACACCCCAGAAGCAAAAATATCATTAGGAGGGTTTTTTTCTAAAACACTCCCCATTAGAAGGGGGACCAGGCAGGTGTCCTCTCTCGCCTCTTTTATTTGCCCTGGCGATTGAACCTCTGGCGATAGCCATGCGATTGAACCCTAACATCAAGGGAATTACTTGTGGTCAGGTTGAACATAAATGTGCCCTATTTGCTGACGATATTTTGATGTTTATTACCTCTCCACTCACTACTTTGCCCAATCTTCTAAAACTCCTAGATGAGTTTTCGCTCTGCTCAGGCCTACGGGTCAATAATGCTAAATCTCAGGCCCTCAACATAAATATCCCCACGGGGACGTTGGCAGCGATTCAGGACAAATTTGACTTATGACAGCTGGCATAAGGACTCTATTCAATATCTAGGCATTCATTTGACCCCTACATATGGTAAACTCTACAAACTTAACTATGCACCCCTATTCAGAAAGCTTTATGCAGATCTTAGGCGCTGGGCCCTCTCCCCTCCTTCCTGGCTGGGACGCATAGCTGCTGTTAAAATGAATCTGCTCCCTAGACTGCTTTATTTATTTCGCACCCTCCCTGTTCAGGTTCCCATGAAGGAGATAGCGATCCTCCAATCTAGAGTAATGAGGTTTATCTAGGCAGAAAAAAAGGCCAGAATTCACAAAGACACCCTAGTCGCTCCTAAACGCATGGGAGGACTGGGAGTACCACATTTGAAATATTGCTATGTGGCGGCTCAGGTGGCACAACTCTCGTTGAGCACTTTACATGGAGCCCGACCTCAATGGGTTGAGATAGAGAACCAGGATGACTTCTGGGGCACTACAGAATCCCTTATGTGGCGCAGGAAGGGCCCGAGGGGATCAATAAAATGTCCAGCTTTGTCTCATTCCCTTCAGCTTTGGGGCAAATTCAGCGACCACCTGACACTGTCCTCTAGACATAAATCTTTAACCCCACTCTGGAACAATCCGGACTTTCCGCCGGGCCGGCGCCCGGTTGATTTTCATTGGTGGATCTCCAAAGGATTTAGACGGGTGAAGGACTTGATTGATGTCCGAGCAATCTTAACATGGGACCACCTGACCAGTAAATTTGACATTCCCTCCACAGAACAATTTCGCTATAGACAATTGACCTCATATATTAATTCGATAACTGGACAGGCCACGAGACCTATGAGATCTTCCCCGTTTGAAAGCACATGCTCTTCTATAGACTCTACAAGAGGACAAATCTCGATTGTATATTCGGCCCTAGTTGCCCCTACCACTAAATTGCGATATATGCTCGTCTGGGAATCTGAGCCGGGCACCTCATGGGAATTAGAAGAGTGGTAGGATATGATATACTCTCTTTCCAAGATATCTTTGAACTCTGCTGTGGTGGAAGCTAACTATAAGGTGGCACTTCGGTGGTATCTTACCCCGCTTAGATTATCGAAAATGTTTCCATCGACAGCCCCCCATTGCTTCTGAGGCTGTGATGCCAGAGGCTGTATGCTACATATTTGGTGGTTATGTCCGATTGCGAGAAGGTTTTGGGACGAAGTGTTTAGATTGATATCTAGAATTTTAAAACAGGAGATTTGCAGCACAGTGGAGGCGGCTCTGTTTAACAAAGTCGATGTGGCTCTCCCTAAACACACGAAGAAACTGATCAGGTTAATATTACTGGCGGGTAGGATCTCACTGGCAAAGGCATGGAAATCGTCCTCAATACCTCTGGATCCCATCATCACCAAATTAAATTGGATTATGGTGAATGATAGACTTACTTATACCCTAAAGAACTCGTTGGGCAAATTTGATGATATTTGGGAACCTTGGATTTCCTTCAACAGCGCATTGCTGGCACATTACATAACATTGACTTTGGGCTTAGAAGACCGATTAGACTCTCCGATTGCACTTCCTATCCCCCCCCCCCCTTTTTTTTTTTGTTTTTTGTTTTGTCTTCTTTGGTTCTCTCTTGTCCTTATTGGTTCGCTTGTCCGTTGTTTCCCTTGTCTTATGTCCCTTTTCCTTGTCGTATACGTCTTGTTTACCTTGTCATACGTTTAGGACACGAGTATGGTTACTGCACTGTTCTACCAAAGATTGTTAATATTATCTTTTTACATTTCTGAAACATCTGTGCTGTTCATTACTACGCAATATATTTAACATATAAATAGAGGGAATGCATACTTATGGTTGGGCAATGCTGACAGTGTTTTATGTTCTGACGAATGTATATATATTATGTGTCCGTTATGATTCCGTTTTATTTGACTTGTTTCTCTGTTTGAAAACTTTAATAAAAAAATATTGAAATATAAAGCTAATCTGTCAGGATCCTTAACCTGCCACAGGTGGGGTTGCCATTGCCCTGAGGCAGCAGATAGAAAACTGTAACATGTTGGTCATATCTAAACATCAGCTCTGCTAGACTTCTTGACCCATGACAGCAACCTTGGCCAGTTTAAACAAATAAAACCTGTTCTCTTTGTTTGTACCCCCCCCCCCCCCCCTCCTATTCCCCGGCTTAGCTTTGTTTTTTCTTTTTGACTCATTTCTTGTTTTCTGTTGTTTATTTATCTGTTGTTTCCCTATTTTCATAGGCTATGGGGTTTGATAGACGGGTACAGTACGGCCACTGTTTTTACAGTTACTTACACCAGAGTTTTATGTACCATTATCGGATGTACCTATCACCCTGTACGCTGTGTTTACGAGATGTTTTGCTGTATAAGCCAGGTTGCCTTTGTATGTGAAAATGTTCAATAAAAATTCAGTTTAAAAAAAAAATGCAGAAGTAAAAGCTACTCAGTCTTCAAACTTTGCTGTTCCTTATCCTACCTCCTAAGCTTCACTATTGTTGACTGAGGTTGTTCATTTTAAAAAGCAGAATGTTGTTTGGTGGGAATGTCCTGTCGCTAAGCATCCCTGGATATGCGTGTATGACCACCTCCACACAATACTGCAAATTACTATACGTAAAAATCCCTGGGACACATTACTACACAAACCTGTCCCCACAGTTTGTAAACATGTGAACCAGTTGATTTCTCATGTATTTCTTGCAACTAGACTAAGTGATAGCCTCAGCTTTGCAGAAACCCACGTTGAGTTTCGCAGCTGTTATATCACGACTCACAGGCATAATGATTATGGAGAGGATGACTGCTGTTGTTAGGGATACCCTCCCTGGTTTCTACAAGGTATGGACACCATGGTTAGACCATCATAGTACACCCGATCTTGATATCAGGTTATTACATTTATGATTGTCTAACACATATATTATATCTAAATCAGGTGTTTCATGAACCTCCAAAATTTTTGTCACGTTTTTTTTTTTTTTAGTGTTGTGTTATTTGTTTATTGCATTCTTTTTTCTCTACCAAGGAGGTGCTATTGTTGCATCTTTGAAAATTGAATACAAATGTATTGAAACATAAAAAAGTAGACACCTTTCACACCTCTCAGGCACAATAGGTTGCTGCCATCTCTTTATGAATTCAGATGCATGCACTTTGACACCAACTGTTTCAATGTTTATCTGAGGATTCTCTAGTATAAATTTTGGGGTTCATGGAGATTCCTTTTAGCATCATTTAGCTCCTGGGCTGAATTTGCTGGGCCAAGTGGCTGGTTTGAAATCTACGCCATTTTTTGGAATATTTTCCTTACAATAAAATGACTGATTTAAAAAATTATTTTTAAATCCAGAATTTTTCTGAGAGCCAAAGAAGGCTCCTTTGATCTCGCCATTTTGACAGAACACTGATCAACAGCAATATGAACATAACACACTCGATATTTTGGGGTAGTGTTTCATGGAACCGTAGGGTTCCTCCACAGGTTGTTATGGGTTCCCTGAGCAATGCACAATTTGGACCACTCATGTCAATTTACCTGATACCAATAATCTTTTTGGATATCTGTAAGAATAACATTCTTCCCACTGGCCAGCAATAAAAGAGACATCCACCTCCCTAATGTACTGTGAGCTGTGAATATAGAAATTATTGCAGGGGCTTCCTAAAGACATTAAAGTTCTCTCAATGAGTTGCCCCGTGTTCTAAAGGTAAAGAAACTTTGTCTTAGTTTAAAAAAGACATTTTCCATCTGAATGCTCACTAAAGTCTAAATTAATGAGATTCACTCTGTAATAGCCGAATGTGGATTTTAGTGTTGGTAAATGTAGGGATGTGCTTTGTTTTTGTGAATGCAACAGATTTTCATTTTTGTTCATTTAGATTATGAATACAGCATGACAATGTGGCAAATGTTCAAGTATATTATCTTTATTTGTAGGCACTGTTTACATTCATAATGTTTGCCTGATTAAACACACTGAAAAAAATCAACAATTCACACGCGGTTTACTTACATTTTCATATGACTGTAAGTTCACACTATCAAATCACTTGCAAAATAAGCTGCTTATACCAGAATGACTGTTTTATAGAATTTTTTACTTTAAATACCTGTTGATTCTGCCAGCAGAACTGTTGTATATGTCTTCAGAAGAGTGACAATGTTCTTTCTTCTGCAGCAAAATCACTACAGTATTGTCACCCTGGTTAAATGTTGGTGTCATTGTTAGCCCTGTCATTGAATAGCCACACTTACTGTATCTCTATTCCCAGCCCTTTAGATTGACAACGCATTGCTCAATCCTAAGAAATGATTCAAAAAGGTCTGGCATTGAGACCACTGATTCTCAATTAAGAGTAAGGATCCTATTCTGCAGCTAATGACAGGGGACATTCTTTTTTCTTTGGCACTGGCTTTGTCTGTGAACAAAACAAACTACAATACATTTTACGCCTTTTATTTTAATGCACATTAAATGTATTGATCCATTTAAACTGAAGATTAATTTTGGCTGTAAAATATTTTGAAAATCTCTTGATCGTGGTAATAGCAAAACGTAGAGGTTTAGATATACTTTATAGTTCCTTATAGCTTCTTCACTTTCAATTGAGAGGCTCTGAAGTTCATATTTGCATGAAACTTCAGCCACCCATTTTTCTGGATTTAATAAATCTGTTGATAATGTAGATAAAGGTGGTGGGTTAGGGGGGCAGGGAGTCTAAGGCTACGTACACACACTGGATAATTGTCACCCAAGATGAATGATCATGATCTGCAAAAATCTAGCATGTGTAAAGTGGTTCTAATATAATTTAAAAATCCACCGTTGGATCAAAAAATAACCAACCGAGGACAACCGCAGTTGTTTCCTATATTGGAAGACATAATGGTATGCCTCTTTTTCGTCCTCTCCCTTCCCCTTTCCATAAGACAGAACAGTGTTATCTTTTGAGAACTCATTTGTTTAAGTGTCGCTGGAAAGGATCATGAAAGCTCATTTTCAGTGACATTAATTTGTCATCTGTACAAAGCTTTAAAACTGTTAAATAAATGGCCTGCCTATGAGTTACAGGATTATTCCCATCAGTTGCCAGTAGGCATTATTTTTGAAAGTCAATAGTAAGGCAATTAGTTATAGAAATATATAGGCCCTATGCCACTGTAAAAATTGTGTTTTTACAAGTTATAGTTATTAGATTGTTTTTCAGAAATACAATAAAAATCTTTTTATGAAAAGATCAAGTATTCATGTATTTCTCTGGTCGTTGGTACTGGCAGTTAAAGCAAGGTGATACTTTGAATACCTGCCTTCCTGGGTAGTGACATCAAGAACTGTGCTCTCAACAGATAAGATAGCACTACACAGACTGACAAACACACGTACGCTAACCGGCCTCACCGAACAGGCTACAAGAAGACCTGAATTCTGCTGCTGCCCTGTGTAGGGACAGAATAGCCACATGAAAACTCTGTGCACAGACATCATGTTTAACTACCAATATATCACCTCAGATCAACTTGCCGGCTTTGACAAATACAAGGTAACTCGCAGTGTTACACAGCATGAAGGTTTGCTTTTGCCATGCATGTAGTCAAGTCTGTTTGGTAAGCAGGTTTACATTATTCTATTTTTATGTGTTACAGTAGATGCAATCTAAAACCTACTATATTGGTCTTCTTTCTCTCTTTCTTAACTTTTCTGCTAATAAACTTTTTCTGCTAAAAGAGCACAAATGCATTATTCACTTTAGGAATAGCGGCAGAAACAAAGCTTCAAAAATATGAACATAGCTTGTTCACAATAATTTGCATGCATTAGTTTATTTGCTGTGGAAGAAATTCCTGTGTAGCTCATTGATTTTTCCCACTAGATTTATTTGTGATTTATATTTGTTTTGAAAGATTAATTGCTTTCAGAGATAAGATGGAGCCTCTCATAAAAAGTACCATTAAGACTAGATTAAAGTAATTACCACTACTGGGTACCTATTGGCATCCGCCAGGCACCCAGGAGCGGTTACAGGCAGTAACTGATAAACTTTTTCAGGCATTTGCGAATGCTTTTATGGGCGATTGCAAAGCTTGGCGTTTTATTATACATAGACCTCAATGAAACCTACTTTTTAACACTTTGCAACCATTTTTTAAATGGTTTCAAGAATTTTGGACTGGAACTGGAAAAGAAAATTGCACAATGCTTGAAGCTGCTTAAAATTGCTTGCAACAGTGGTCAAAAGCAGTTTATTTCAAGTTTTTGGAGGTGGTCGGAGCAGAAAACTGCCTTTGCACACTGCTTGTGATGTTTGAAAAAAATGCACGGCATTGGTACTGCAAGCATCTATATGTATAGAGGGTGAGAAATTAACCCATTCATTCCAATATAAACCAAGAGGTGGTGCTTAAAAAAAAAACCAGTGTGAACTTAGATTTAAGGTTATCATGTTATGATAAACACCATACCACCTGCACTAAACTTTTATTGATTGCTAATCAATAATCAGTGAGGGATCTCATTGGTAAAAGAAACATGTCACAAACCTGGGTAATTCAAACTCTGAATATTACTGTTTTCTTCACTTGATAGGTATATTATGCTTTATGAATGTATCATGAAATATAATTTTTGGAATGCAAGCAGTACAAATACCCCATTTGGCTTGACATCATCTTCCTGCAGGCTGTACAGAAGAACTCAGGGAGGGGGATGGATAAGCAGCAAAATGAGCCAATAAGTTGTAAGGATCATGATAGGAAGAGAGGGCAAAGTGACAGATGAGCTTATCTGCGCGCTTCTTTACCTCAACTACCAAAAATAGAAATGTTTCACCAGGTGAACAAGTTTTATCTGTCTGTTTCATCTGTGTATTTAGCTGTTTCAGCTTTATTGTCCAGATTATCTAAGTGAGGATTCCTTGTTATAGAATTTATTTCTGAACAATGTTTTATATCTTTTATACCTTTATCACATTAGCATATAATAATTATTTGCACTGTGTAAAGTCTAGGTGAGTCTTTCTCAGCCAGGAGTTAGAAGAGTCCTAGGATTTCTCCAGAGAATGCTAGCGGGTGAGCAATGAGCCACTTGTACCTCTCAGATATTTAACCACTGACAGCAATAAGCAATGTCCTATTTTTCATGACCATCAATGTATGAAGTCATTTTTTCCACTGAACACCAATGTAAGGAGAATTCCTCCTGCTAACTATGATGTAAGGATCGTTTTGGCAACCCACTGAAGAGGGCCCTTCACCCAACGAACAGAAGCGTAAGGTTTCCCACTAACCATCTATACAAGGGAGCCTTTGCTAGGGAGCACGTTATTGACAATCAACAAAACAACACCTGGATTTTTTGTTTGTGTTTTTTTTCTCTTTCCCACTTTAAGTAAATGTCATATAGAATGGTTGTTAAATACAAAAGTATGTCACATTCCTATTCTTTTATTTACAGTGAGCTGTAGACAAGGCAATTATTAGAAGGGGTCCCCTGAGACGTAAAAGGTATTACTGAGGGTTCCTCTATATTGAGAAGGTTGAGAAAGGCTGGCGTAGGTGAAAAAGTGCTTATGATTAATTCACCAAATTTAGATCTTGTTTCTTTCGTTGGCCTACTTCACAAGCTTAGCAGTTGGATTCTATTGCATGATGAAAGTGAACTGAAAGAAAAGATGTAAGTGAACATGATAATATGATGGCTAGTTTTGTAGTATAGGGAGCTACCAAACATTTTCTGGACATTTGTGCTTGTTTCATCAGATCAAAAATAAAATAAAAGTGCTAATTTAATACTCAATTATAGGGTTAAACATTTAAGAGTATGTCCTATACTGTTTATTTCAGTTTTCTGCTTCCAGCATTTTATGCAGAGACATAATATTATTGTTATAAATATTGGTATAAATATTTGTCTAATTGTTGGTGTCGGGTTTATGTATACAATTTAGGGCTTTCCTAAAAACTAGATTTTTGAGGGTGTAAATGGGGAATATAACATTTATCCACTGCCATGTACGGATAGACAGGACCACCAGGGGCGCTGTGGTGTGAGGCCTGAGAAGGGCCAAGGCTCAGAGTCTAAGCAGTGACCAGGTTTTCTCAGGAGCCTTGGATGGTGAGGATGTTGCGCCGCTGGTTACTGCCAGGTTGCAGTCCTTGGGCACACCAAGGTGGGCAAGCACAGTACAAAATCACAAGGCAGGCGGATAGTTGAGGAAAGCCGGGGTCAAGACAGGCAGCAAACAAGACAAGCCAGGGATCAATTGCCAGGAATCCAGGAGACAGACACTAGTGACACAGGGGCCACTGGAAGCAACAGGAGGCACAGGAGACTCAGGGATATCCACAGACTGACAGGAAAACTGGAACAGCACAGGGAAGTTGGCTGGGAACCAACAGACTAGACAACGAGGGGTTAAGGCAGGAGCTGGACAGAAGAAACACTGAATTTAGCCACAGGTAAACAGGAACTAGCTCAAAGAACTAGGGGCTCGAGACACATTGAACGAACACTGTGCAGTCTGTGAGCTAACTAAATAGCCAGGGCTGAACAAGAGGCTATTTTCTGATTAGCCAGTGGCATGGACGGAGTTGATAGAGATTGGAAACAGAGGCACGCCCAGCGACAGAACTGCCCACATGCGCAGGAGAGAGATGCCTGTGCTTTAGTGAGGAACAGTAAAGTGTGACATTACCCCCCCCCCCCCCCCTTTTACAGGGCCTCCCCACCCGCCGCGGTCTGGGTTTAAGGGGAACACGAAGATGAAACTTCTTGGCAAGAAGAGGTGCAGACACATCTGTAGCTAGAACTCACAATCTCCTCAGGACCAAAACCTTTCCAATCAACAATTAGGTACATTAGCTTTTTACGAAAAAACTTGGAATCCAGAATTTGATGGACTTCATATTCATGAGAAGAATCGGGTGCAGGAGTAGCTAGGGGAGAGGGACGAGAAAAGCGGTTCAGGACCAACGGCTTAAGCAGAGACACATGGGCAGCTTGAGATGTGAGGGAAGACGCAACTGGTAACAAACTGGATTAACCTTGGCAGAAATGGCATAAGGTCCGATAAACCGTGGAGCAAACTTCAGGGAATGCACCTTGCAACAAATGTTCTTTGTAGAGAGCCAAACTTTATCTCCAGGTTGTAAAAAAGTTTCCTTACGACGACGTCGATCAGCAAACTTCTTGTGCCTGAGAGCTGTGTGTTCCAGATGATCACAAGTAGAAGACCAGATGCGGTTAAAGTCTCTCTGCAGGGCACTGAGTGCAGGTATTTTGGCAGGGCAGGGTATAGGAGATGGAATGCGAGGATGTTTGCCATAGACAATGTAGAAAGGTGATTTCTTGGTGCTGGTGCTGACATGGTTGTTGTGGGCGAACACCGCCCATGATAGCAGTGGTACCCAGTCATCATGGTGGACAGAGACAAGAGCTCAGAGATATTGCTCAAGGGCCTGATTAACTCTTTCTGTCTGGCCATTAGTCTGCGGGTGAAGTCCGCAGAGATGTCCATGGATCTGCAAATGCCTTTCCAAAAATGAGAGGTAAATTTTACCCCACGATCAGATACAATATGTGTGGGCATACCGTGAAGCCTAAAAATTTCACAAATGAAGGCTGGCACCAACGCAGCTGAAGATGGTAAAGCTGTAAGGGGTACAAAATGGGCCATTTTGGAAAAGCAATCAACAACCACCCAAATGACCATACAGCTATCAGAGGGTAGAAGATCTGTAATAAAATCCATGGACAGATGACACCAGGGCTCCTTAGGAATGGGCAGAGGAAGAAACGGTCCTGCTGGGGCACAAGTAGACGACTTGGTTTGAGCACATACAGCACAGGCCTTGACATAGTCTGTCACATCCTTACGAAGGTTGGGCCACCAGTAGAATTACTCCATACATGTAAAGTAAATGTAAACAACCGAATAACATTTAATTTGCTAAATATGTTTTTATTTATTAAAATACCTCTTTTAAATGTGTGTATGTGTTGCTGAATTTTGTGTGGTTGATATCCTGCAGGCTTTTTACAGCCACTTCCAGTCTTCATGAATGTACTCTAGCAGTGGCTACACGTCTTTATTGATCATAGTGGGTTTACTGAGTGACATTTGTGGGCCATGCCTACATAACATGTGTTGAAATAACCACATGTAGTCCCCATTGGAAGCCTGTGTGAAACGCAGACTTGAGGCAGGCCCTTAGGTACTGCTTCCTCTTAAACAAGGAACAGCATAGTGATCCAATTGAGCAAAAAAGCTCAATAATCATGAAATGTTTTAGGAGGAAATAAAAGCAATTTTTTTTCGATACTGTTTACACACCTTCATTGTTTTTAGATATTCATAAGATATCAAATCTTCACTTAGTTTAGTTCAGGTCCACTTTAATGCTGCTAACACCTAACTGCACAATAAAAATATAAATCTAACAATATCGCTTACATAGTAAAAAAACTTAAAAATATTATGATAGAAACACATATACAACAAGGATAGTGTTAGGTTCAAAGATAAAGAAGTGACAAACTTTACCAAAGTTACTTTATTACAATACTAGGTCAAACACATACACACAAATACACTTTTTGCAGACTATTTCACAGAAGAAAAAAAAATTATGGGATGAAACAACACTCAAAGAAAAAGATTTCAAAGATACATTTTAGTTTAAACTTATAGCTGTAGCACAATCTACAAGAGCTAGGCAGCTACTCCCTGTGCTGTATGCTGCTATTAGTTCCCAATGGTGGTTTGAAAAGCATAGATGACCAAAATTTACATACCTTACTCTCAGCACAGAAAACATGAATTTTGAAGACACATTGAGGGCCCACCAAAAATGGGGCTTTCAATGGAACATTCAACACAACTCACAAAAACATGTGCATCCGTGTCCAGAAGTCCCCTGCATTTTACCCTATATCACTAGAAATGTTCCTTGTTATATCAGTAACGTGGTACCTTGGTATAAGTCCTTAATCCCTTCCAGATCCTTGGACATATACCAAACAGGATTTATACCAAACAAATTTTTCCCATAAGAATTAAAAGGGAACTGATTAATCCGTTCCCATGAAGAAAAAATCCTATAGTTATTGGCAGATTATACATTGATGGAGCTGTATAAAATAATTTAAACACGGCTTAATACTAAAATATATAAATACAAAAGCAATTAGATGAAATAAATGAAAATTTAACCTTCCTTACTGAGAAGAGTCGAGTACCTACCAGGATGGTGCTGAGAAGGGAGGAGATGTTATGTAATTCACAGAGAGTTATAGGGCGAGTTGTTCACTGAATGAGTAGCGCGCAGTGTTAGGACTCATTTTGACCCACACAAGTTCCAGCACAAAGGTCGTATACCAAGCAAGATTTTACGTGTCCAAACAGGACTTATATCAAGTTGGATTCCAAAGTAGACTACATTTGTTATACCTCCCAACTGTTGGCGATAGTGAATGGGGACATCTTTAGCAGTACTGAATCACTTACTGGTTCATCTATTAATTCTTTATTAGGCTTCCTCAGGTAGATGCTACATGAAGCATCTCTCCGCAGGCAGCACTTCAGTGGTGTGAGGAAGCATTAACCGTATGGCAAACTCACTGCCGGTGTAATTTACTTTATATTAGCTTTTCCAAATAAAAAACTATAATTAAGCGGCTGGATGAAAAATTTAGGGCAAAACAATTCTTTTTATTAATTAAATACATTTTTATGGACATGTATGTATATCCTCCCAAAAAGGACAACTGAGGAAGAAATAGAGACAGAGGGGCTTCTAAAAGAGACACCATCCCTCTTAACTAAGGACAGTTGGGAGATATGGAAAGACAAGCTATCTAACCTTTTAATTCAGGCATATATAAGATTTAAAAATACTTATGGTTATCTTCTTCAGTTTGTGTCTGGATCTGCAGGACACAGAGAAACATATAAATATTGTATATATGTTATATTCAATTGTATGCTTTTAAATATCTGTGCAATTTGTAGTGCACTTAATTATATATAAAAGAGTAAAGTTAAAAAACCAGATGTGGTCTTTATGTAAATGACTATACATGGTCAATCACATATGTTTACCCTGTCTACCTATTTCTTATCTCATAATACTATATCCTGCTTGAATCAATAGACAGAGCTCTTTGGGAATGCAGTGGGTGGACACTTTTCATGTAGGTAATGACAAGGACACTTGTTCTGCTGGTATCATTTATTACCTTTTATCGCAGCAAGACTCACTGCACCTCCTGGTACTTCTGTCAGTTAATAGTAAACCTCACAGTCCCAGCATCACAAGGCAAACATTCAATATTATTGTTGCAGATAACACTATTGTTTCATATCTGTGGTATGGAGAGCAGATGGTACCACTGTAACAATCACAGGTTTAAAAGGTTTCTAAACCCAAATTCACAACTGAATTTTATTACAGCTTTTTTCAAAGATTGTTTTCCCCTTAATTCTACTTAATTCCACTTTGTGTCCTATAATGACAATGTCTTCTGTACTGTATATATGGAGGAGCACCATCATCATAGGGTACTGTACTGATTTAAGATACAAAAGCTCCCCATTTCCTTTACATGTTGGGTGGTGTTCTGTAGATCTTGGCTTGATAAAGGTGCCATGTAAATTTTAGAGGGTTTTTTATGCCTTAATATGTCTGAAAGTATTTTTATTACTATTTTTTTTCTTTTAGTTTTGGATGGTGTAGGAAAGGGTTAACATGTCTTTTAGGCTTTTTTTTGCCTTTTAGTGTCTGATTGAGAAGAGGCCCCTTTATTTTCTGTCTCATAGTCACAACAGGGAATTAAGAGATATCTGTAAAAAGGGAGGGAAATTCTCTCTTTGACAGTTTTCACTTTACTATGTCTCATAGTTGTAAGATATATCCCTCTATTTCTGTTCTGGTGGCAGTTCAAAACTTCCATAACCAGGACTTTTAGTTCCGGTGGCAATGCTTACTACAACAAACAGAGTAGGTAAATATTCACATCAGGGACACATACGGAAATAAAAACCAAAAAGTGTGGTTTGTAGATTAGTTTTGTGGATTCTCTACTTTACTTTAAAAAGTTTTGGCCTTTGATACAATTAAGATTCCATGGTAGGATAACTGGGCATCAGTGAATACTGTGCTATATTTGTAACCTCCACATAACTATATCATCATGACAGACATGAAACACAGGAAATAAACATATTTTATTTATGAAAGCTGACATGTAAATTTGGTAATAAATATATATAAAAAAAAACATAAATTGCAATTATTAATGACGTGTAATTGTTAATGAAAAACCTATGTGCCCAAAGTGATGCAATAAGCACTTTCTGAACAATACCATTCTCTGGCCGGGAATTCCCTCCAGAATTGCAGGAAATGAACATTACAGAATTGAAACTAAAATCAGTGAAATAGCCTCTGAAACGGATAGAACAAATTGTGCAAAACTTCAGTCAGAACATCTGCCACAACCAATAAGGCAACATGCAGCATGCAATAGACATTACAGACAAGCACGGACATTTTGATACACTGCATTCACTAACAATGTCAAAACTCCAAGATGGTGCAAAGATGGCACCTATATGAGCAGTTGTTGGGGTGTGTTAGTATAGTTTGTGTAGACTGTCTTGCAGTCATTGAACAATAATATATGTACATATTTTTTCTTTTTCAGTATAGTGCAGCAGACACAAACCCCTTATCTGTATATGTACTGCAACATGTATGGAATAAACTTGTACAGGTGAGATTTATTTTTTTAATAAGTAAAAAACTTTTTCTTAACTATAACTTTGTACACTAACCTACATCTAGGTCCAACACTCTCAAAGAAAAAGATCTTTCTACTAACTCGATTTCTCATGTGTATCTGTGTCTAGTACAAAGATCCAGTTTTCAATGATAGCCAGTGAGATTTCTTTAAATCTACACATCCCAGGGACTATATTGTGTAAGGTAGGATGCTGTAATGACACAAACACAAACCTTACATTAAATCTCAAACATTCTGCAGTCTTTCTATAAGCCCATTTATCATGGTAACAGTACTGAGGTACAGGGAGGCTTAAATTATGCTTTTCTTGTGTCAGGCCATTGTTTCTTTAATGCATCTCAGTTGGCCTGAATATATACAATTGAGCAGAAACTAGTTCCTTCTTCATAGCCTGAACAATGAGCTAAATCAGAATCACAGTGCCCCAGCATACCTTAAATGACCAGTAAAGAGACATAGATTTATATTAATAATATTCATAATATATCTGAGTCATCAGGTATCTCGTAACCAATCCTTTGATAACATTAAATATAGGTGTAAGTAATGAAAATAGAGTTGAGTAAAGCTAAGTACACATTTCAGATGATACTCACAATTGTTCACCAAAAATCTGACATGTGTATAGTGGCCCCCCAGGCATCATTTATCAATCAGACATGGTAGAATGATAAACAACCAAGCAGGAATGACCAATGTGCACTCCTATGGACCGCTTGCATTTTCTCCTCCCTACCCTCTCCATTGAACAGATCGTTGGTGTGTGCACAGTTTTGAGGCTTATTTATTAACCCCTATTGCCATTGACACTATTCTTTGGACTCTTTGGAAAAACCTTCTGAGCCACCTCTTGCAAAACACATTGCTAGTTTAGGATGATATCAAATATTCAGAGAAAGTAATGTCCCCGCATACACCACTTTAGTTCACAACCCCTCCTTCTTACTGGGTTATGAAGATTCCAACTGTTGTCTATAGTGGATTTTCAGGGTTTTTGCAGAATTTAGGACTTGATTACCAAAAATACTTTTGCTTCACTCCAAGTATCTCACAATACCCCATCTTCTGGAATCTTCTGGTACCTTCAGATTCAACACTATATACAGTCTGTTTTGAGCTTTAACAATTCCCCATGGTCTTCACACCATTTGAAAGTGTTTGCAGCAGAGACCCACTGAGTAAGGGCATACTATCTCTAATTGACCATGGAAGCAAATATGGGACACAGCCTGTGGATATTTGAATGTAACCTTTCTCAAAGCCAGTTATAAAGTCTGTTTGCATGGTATATGTTACCACTCAGAAAAGCAAAGTAAAACCTGAAGTACCTAATCCCTGTTTCCATGGCTGTGGATCTGTGGACTTAATGTGTGACATTTAGTTGGAATATTTTTGAATCAAATGCTTTTGGATAGCTGTTTACCACCTAATTTACACCTTTCTGTAGAGAAGTATTTGGAAGGATCCATATGAGGCACTCTTGATTCTAGGACCACTTGGTTAAACCAAATATCAAGCAAAGTTATTCACTTTTCTGTTCACAACCACAAAACAGACCCTCGCAAATGCTTGGCGGTTAGGCACCCCTACTGTGTCCCAGTTAAAATGGAAAATTATGTGGTACTTTTAGATAGGTCCTCTTTTTTTTAACAAAGATGCCTCTGAGTTTTCTCATAGTGTCTCACAACATGGGATCATGGGATGGGATCTGGCATATTGTTTGTCGGAACAAAACCTGAAGATGTATTTGACTGTGATTACCCTTAGCTCACAATATTCCTATATATATTATATTTTACTATAAGTGTATATATATGTTTGTCTTTAACACAATTTTAAGTGGAGAGGGCTGAGAATTGTAAATTTGTGATGGATTATCATTCTTCTTGTTTTACACTTCTCTGTTTATAATCTGTTTTGTATTTCCTCATTATTTAAAATAATAAAAATAGTTAAACTAAACAATAGAACAAAAATATGGAGAGCAAGCAAGCCAAAATATGAGCCTAAGTCTAAAAAATATAAACAAATTTGATATCACTTTACGTATGTGTAACATTTTTTTCCTAAAGGTATGTTTTCCTACTAAATATTTGCTGCCACATTTCTATTTTCTAGATAGTGCCCCTTTGGATTGCTCCAAATATGTTAACTTTCTCTGGATTTTTGCTGGTATTATACAATTATTTTTTATTATCTTGGTATGATTGGGATTATACAGCATCAGGTAATATTATACTTTTTTATTATACATCATATTTGCATCTATTCTGCTCTCCATTATACTGTTTTTTATTCTTTTTGAGCTGTATTTTCCTTTAAGTACAAATGGATATTTATTATTCAGAACAAAAGCAGTTGAAGTCAAATTATTATATATGGAAAATTTAACCATACACTTTAAAAAAATAGTCTCAAAGAATACCTTCCAGTAAAAACAGTCCTTTATTCTGAAAGATTTAATTTTCTCTTTACTCAAACACTTTCTAGTGTTACCCCGCTCTGAGTTTGTTTCTCAGATGTTCCAAAATTAAGAATGAAGGCAAATAAAGACTATTTGTTTTTTTTTATGTTTATTCAATCAAACTTGTAACATATGACTTTTTGCCTGCAACTAACAGATCTTGGTTTGTGAAAAATATATTTATAAATAATTAAAATTAGGGGTTAAGGAAAATAAAAACCATGGGTGAAATCAACATGCCTTCCAGGTTACCTCCTGGGAAAGCAAAGCACTCAAAATCTGGCTAGAGGAGTGGGCTAGAGCAGCAGTCACCAACCTTTCGGACCTCACGGACCACTAAATTCATAATTTTAAATCCTGTGGACCATTATTTATGATTTTTTTTCAAAAGATAAATACATTTGTAAAATAGTGATCTTCCTAATGGTGCCTGACAAGGACTATGGAGGCTCCGATTCATTGATCAGCTCACAGATAAGTGAAGTATTACTATTGTTACTATTATCATTAGTTGCATGACCAGGGTAGCTCGGACCTTCTAGCCCATCCTTTATAAACACCATTGTCATAACTACCGCCTACTTCCAAACCTGCCCCTGCTTACCAGCCACTCCCCCCCCCATTAAATACCCCAACACAAAATCTTGGATTTTAAATTGGCTGGCAAGCAGCCGTTTATTTAAAACACCATTAAATAAAATCCAGCCCTTTTAACATCTCCCATTCCTAATCTCCTCCTACCCCACGTTGTATACTAGCCCAGCCCCCTCTAGCAACACTACCTTTTTCTTAACCCCTTAAAAGCTCTTGGCTAGGCCTCGCACCTGGTCATGTGACCCTGCGCCTAATTGTTACGGCTACGGGCCTCTCTTTATCTTTGGTATTACTAAAGAGATGCAAAATGTGGACCACCAAAATTTTCTCGCAGACCACCAGTGGTCTATGGACCACTGTGGTTGGCAACCACTAGACTAGAGTACATTGCTGCAGAATATTATGTGCCTGGATTTCCCAATTGGCAGCATTGCGGTGCAGTGATAATCCAAAATCCAGTGCAGAGATTATTACCTTTATTTTTAGGGTTTGTTTTGAAGCCAATAATCCTAGTGTATAAAAGTTAGGACCCACACATACACAAAGCACAATGTATGGCAATAGTACCTAACATATAGTGTGCACAATGTGAGTCTGGAACATGTTTAAAAGAGCAGACAAAGTGATTTCCATGGTGGGGGAAGTATGATGAAGTTTAATGACATACAGCACAGCATAGACAGTGAAGAAGTATAGGGGTATATAATATATAATAAAACAGCATACTGGGAGTATTATCAGTCTTTACTAAAGACTAATAGACAAACTCAATGTAGAGTTTCCTGGCTGAGATTTAAACCTGGAAACCTAGTCCTACAGGACAAGGGTGCTAGCTATTGAGCCAGCATGCCACCCGTGGTGGTGCAGAACAGGCCACTAATGATGAACATGATTTTGTGCAACAACAACTGTACAACAAGTAGAGTTAAGTAACAGTTTTTCTAAAGCAAAGATACTTTGAAGATGTACTTTTTGAAAATGTTTCTGAATCTTCTTTTACCTAAATCTTATACCTGATTTTGAACATCATACCTCCAATTTTAAAGGATAATAGACCTACTTTTTAACATTTTTAGGGAAATAACTAAGTATATTGAGTTCAGTTTTCATTCATCAATTGGTATTGTTACCCACTAGAAACAAGCCAGTGTTGGAGGCTTCTAGCAGTGCTCCCCCTCACTCCTTTGTAAATATGCATGTTAGGGCAGACTGTCTGTGCATGATTACAGCAAGATCCTAAAATTATGTTTGGGGTCAGTTTTTTCTGCTGGTCATGCACCAGTACTCGCCGGACACCAGTCCCCCAATCTAACATCGCACTTCGCCTTTAGCAAGCCCCTGCTCAGCCTAAGGAGACTAGTTGCACCTCCCAGCACACAGTTGCCCCAGGAATTCTGTGTGCAAGGCATGGCATCAGGGGAAGGGCTGGCAGAGGACCATAATGCACTACAAAGTTCATACAGGGGCAAATCCAGAATACTAAACCATAAGTCATACACAGGTGATCACAGGTGATCAGTCCACCAGACCAGGTATGCAATAGTAAATACAAAGCCAGGGTCACATTCAAAAGGTCAATCCAGGCAGCATACAATCCAAGTCAGCAACAGTAAATCAAACAGAATTATACACCAGAAGCAGGTCTTCCTATATTAATGCTACAACGGGCACTGGTGACTGGGAGCAGGGAGACTATAAAGTCCTAGCAGCCAATAGCAGCGCAGGATTGAGCCAGGGACTAATCTGCTCCTAAAATCCCCTTCACCTGTGTACAGCCTCAGAGTGTATGCTGGGGATGCCAAGAAGGTACATTTTAGGCTGCTAAGCGGAAGCTGGAGATGCTGCTATTTCCTTTTTCTCCTTGCTGCTGCTACAAGTAACATCGCTGGACAGAATAAACAACATGCAGTGGAGCACAGCCAAACACCAGCCCGATAAATGTCTCAGGAGGCAGGAAGACTGTCTAATCATAGGTATTAAGGAGAGAGCATGTGCGGAGGAAAAAGAGCCCAGCCATGATACTTTTAGCAAAAAGGCTGGGAGGTGATCTCAGAGGGGCAGGGATACAACTTAAAGGGGCTGCTAGTTTGGAGGAGGGACATTGATAACAATATTAAAAGTACAAATATCAGGTAAGTCTGTACTCAGACGGCCTGATTTAATAAATTTCTTCATGACTGGAGAAGATAGACTATGTGGGCAGCACTGTGTCTCAGTGGTCAGCACTCGGGCCTTTGCAGCGCTGGGTCCTAGGTTCAAATTTTAGCCAGGACACTATCTGCATGGAGTTTGTAGGTTCTCCCCATGCTTGCGTGGGTTTCCTCCAGGTACTCTGGTTTCCTCCCATATTCCAAAAACAGTTATGTTAATTGGCTCCCCCCCAAAATTGACCTTAGACTGTAATAAAGACTTATGACTATGGTAGGGACATTAGATTGTGAGCTTCTTTGGGGGACAGCTAGTGATATGACTATGGACTTTGTACAGTGCTGCATATTATATTGGCGCTAAATAAATAATGTGTATTTATAATAAAAATGGGGAAACCTAGGTGATCCACCAAACCTGGGATAGATTTCTTAAAAATCACATGCTATTAGTTGGCAAACGTTTTCAATCCTGGACTACATCCAGGACCGTGTTTGGTCACATACACACATAATGAGCTTGATATGCCCAATTTTACTTTTAATACCAGTCTAGTCATGGTTGCTGAAAATATAACAAAATTTTGGTTTGTTGCTGTCTGGAACCATGAAAGGTATTTTTTGGTATGACAATGATGTGGTAAATGTCAGCCCATGAGGCAGATTTTTGGTTTGTGGTGAGCTCTGTAAACACTTTAACTGGATGTGCAACAATTTTCAAGTTGCTTCTCCGTGTTTCTGTGTGTTTTTGGAACTGTATGTGACATTCTGATCTTGTATAGAACACTGTGCTTAGAAACCTATTAGATGAGATATTTTATAACCTAATCATTTAAATCTGGTAAAGAAAAAAGACAACATTCAGTTGCATGCACTGTGCATCTGCTTGCAAGCCTTTTCTGGTGCTGAAAACAAGAAACTCATAGCATGTAAATGTAAAATTTAAAATGCATATAATACTGATGCAAAAGACACATGTATACAGTATTATATGCAAAACCTAATTTTTCTTTTTGTATTAATTTTTTTTTTACAATTTTCAATAAAATCTAATAAATTACACAAATATTACAAATAATTGCAGAAGTATAAAGGAAATCATAATGCTTTCTATATATTTTCCCTAGCATTTATGGTAGCTAGCTTTATAATATTATTATTGCATATTACTTTTCACAGGGTCTTTGGGCTGTCAATATTTTCATGAAATTTACACAATAAATGGTGAATTAATAAAAAAATCACTTATACCCATCTCTACCTACCTGTTAAGATACCCCATACGACATTTACACTAGACACGGAGTCTAGAAGTAAATAGCTTTGGTGTGCTTTTTATTAAAAAAAAAACATAATACACTGTGAATCATGAGCCATAAGCGAATCCTGTTTTAAACGTAAATCACATGTTTTATATGAATAGTAAAAATACAGTAAACTACACAATTCATGCTGACATAAAAGTTAGCTAATGAGGAACGCAAATCAAAGGTCAATGATGACTTGACAAAGAAAAAGAAAGTGGGGATCATGAATGTTCTGATTGGTAGTCCTTGTAAAAGTAAAGAGTTAACTCTAAAAGTAAAGTTAATTAAAAGGAAAAAAATGTGATTGGCTTGAAAGGCTTTTAAACAAACGGATTTCTGTTATATAACAAATTTGTTTAATAAATTTATTCTTTAAGCTTTATTATTCACGTTTTTATTTATAGGATCTGGCAATCAACATATTCCAAACTGGATTTGGATCTCTGCAGCTTTAGGCAACTTTTTGGCTTATGCCTTAGGTATGGTACAGATGATATGTAAAAAAAAAAACATTTTTTTGCATATGGCTTGTTTTAATTTTGTTTTTTACTGATCTGGTAAAGTTAAACTTGTTCTTTGTGAATACACACAGATAGAAACAAATAATAGTGGGCCTTTTTTATCCTCATTATAATTAAGGGTATACATATACCAGGTTTTTAAAGGGAACCCCACCCTAACATTTTTTTTTTTTTTGCTTATCAGACTCATGGTAGTGTTGCAATGGCCTATTTATTTTTTTAAATTCTGGATAAACACTACAAAACATTTACATGCTGTAGTGCATCATTTGTTAGGATGTTAAACACACAGGCCATCACCAGGAAAATGTGTTTCAGCTGATACTACAGACTGACACATAACCAGGGCACCTAGGTGTTTGTGTCTAAAAAAAAGTTTTCATGTAGAAATATATAGAAATGTATGGAAAGGAAGACATACATTTACCATATGTAAAGCAAAGGAATGGCACCTAATTATAAAATCTAGTGATTATATAATTAACAAACTATGAACTGGTATGGACATCACTAAAAACAATAGAATGTAGACAGTTGTAAAGAGCATCAGAACTTTGCAGCCTCCGCCTAAAGTCTATCAAAGGACAAAGACTAGGCCCCAGTATTGCATGTGGTCTCCTTGCAGCTGATCTTCCATTACTGACTTACTATTCTTCCTTGTTTTGCATTTTGACTTTTTGTCAAGGCAGCCATCTTGGTAGAGGAAGAGAATTTCCATACTATAAAAAAATAGATAATCCAGCACTGCAGATTACCTTTTTATCTAAGGTAAAAATGGTATTTAGGTCTGCTTTAATTTGTTTTAATTTAACTGAGAATCTGCTTTTTGATTTTGAACTTTACAGCAATTGCCTCCAATTGGAAAACTGAAAAGAGTAGTTACAGTTAATTATAACTATGGTCACATACAAAGAAAAAAATGCTTACACGCTTTGCTTATACAAGAGCCTTGTGTTTTATTAACAATCTATCATTGTCTAGATGATTGAACACTATTTCTGCACAAACTCCCAGAGAATGAGGGTTTCCTTATCTAGATTTATGTGTCACATTTAAGGGTCAGAATCTGCTGTAGGCTTGCTCTTCCAGGTAGGAGATACACATACTAGAACTACGACCACAATATCATAGAGGTTATTCAGGGATGTCTGCAGTAATCCAATGCTCCTTGCCAATATAGCATTCAATTCCTATTAAGCCTTTCCCGGAGACAATACACCAAGGTCACCACAACAATGTGGAATCCATCATTATATTGAGAATGTAACAATTAAATAGTGCAAGTTCTAACAATAATTTCCCTAATAATAAAAAAAATGATTGCTCAGTGTAACAGCAAACACATTCAGCAACTACTGAGCACCGTCCTATGCATTTTGTCATACAGACATCATCAGGGGCTGGATCTTTCCTTAACTCACACCAACTTGTGTTGGAACAGCAATGTTAAAAATGTATATAATAAAATATTATAAAATTCACTGATTAGTATTAAAAAAAATAGTTTATAGCGTCAAGCACATGAAGTACTGCCAATCCCCAAAAGCCAGTCCGATTGCCAAAAGCTCTTCAATGGCTGAAAAAAGTTTCTTGTAATAAAAGGCCCAAGGATACCTAGGCCCAATACGAAGCCTGAAAATTTTTGCTTTGAGCTGTAAAGCATCAGCATCCACACAGAGGGGTTTAGAGATGTCTGGCCTTGATAACAAAACAATGTAATATACCATAGTCAGACTTAACTGGAGGAAGGCTCATCCAAGTGGGAGGTATACAGTATTGTTGCTTAAGGAAGGTGGCGGCAAGGGCAGAGTCCAACGAGCCAGTATTTACTGGAGCATCCTGCAAGGAGGGGTGAACTTTGCTGTGGTCAGCTCCCAGGTTGACTGGGCAGCACATAGGAACACAGAAAGTCTCAGGAGCACAAATGGAAGCGAGGTCACAAAGGGTTACTGGAGGTACAGAATTTACAAAAGGCAATAAGGTCACGGGAAGAAAAGGGTCACAGTAGGCAAAGGTATAGTGGAAGCACAAGGTAAAAAAAATACAGGGCCACTGGTGGCACAAAGTTGCAGGAGGCACAGGGTCATGGATGCACAGTTCTCAGCAGCACTTGGTACCTTTGACTGACATGTTGTTACGTCTATATTGTGCTCACTAATCAGGAGAGCTGTCTTCAGATTAGTCACAGCACTGAATTCACAGATATGACCCAAAAGTGCCAATCGCTGTATATCATAGAGAAAGTTCAGGCCTGGAATGTGGGAAAAGCCTGGGTGCTAGAACATGAGAGCATCGGTACGTATGACATCATGTACCTTCAAAAGAGATTTGGGTGATTTTTTTCTTTCAATTTGGATCTAAAAGTATCACAAGTCACAATCTCAAACAATTTAATCATTTTATTCCTCTTATCCAGATCTTTTAAAATGTCACTTATTGTTTGCAGATTCAATGGATGGGAAACATGCCAGAAGGACTCAATCCAGCAGCCCATTGGGGGAGTTATTTGACCATGGGCTTGACAGCTGGACAGCGTCTATTTTTCCACTATCTTTGTTCTCAATATTTGGATGTAATTCAGGAGAAGCAGGATTAACACCAATGAAGATGTATTTAGTCACTAGTGTTGTACTCTTCACTTTCATGCTATCACACTGGGAAAAATACAACACAGGGATGCTCTTTCTTCCATGGACCTATGATATCAGCCAATTGGTGAGTTGTAACTTTGTCTTGTACCATGATAATCAACTTCAAAAGGAAGTTGACAAAACCACAATACAATTAGCCAAAATAATAGGATTGATTGATAATCAGGAAATGTGCTTCTTCTGCAGCGCTTTATTTAAAGGATAGTGCAATGTAAACATGTGAATTATTGTGATGTTTATTATTACTTACTTTTCCTCGTAGTCAATGACATTTGTGTACATCCTGACTGCTGCAGTTGGAGTAGATGCATTCCATAAACCAGTGATCCCCCATTTATACATGACTGACCTCCTAATTACATTCCTTGTAGGTATGTGTTCTTTTGACTAAAATGCATTAGAGTATTTTTTGTTTTTTCAAGGATCATGAAATTTTACTATTATGTTTAACTCAGGATCATGTACTGTTTAAATCTTTGATAATGTAAATATCTTGGATTCTTTCAAGGAATAATAATTATTTAGGTGCAGGTTACACACAATTTCAGCATAGGGTGGATAGTTATGGAAGGGCTTTATGGCATTTTTCAATAAATATTCCAAATTACACTGGGGAATGCATTTATGTTGAGTTAGATCTTACATTTGTTCTTTACTAATTTTTGGGTGGTGAATCCAGAAATGAAAATCCAGTTTTTTGCTATCACATCCAGTTTTTATGATACAGGGTACCCTTCATTTTTGTCAAAAAACATACAAAGTTTACATACAATGAAAAAATGAAATATTGAAATAATATGAATATTAATAATATTGAAATAATGAAATATTAACTTGAATGTACTGTTTATTTAAATTTCTTTTGTTCATACAAAGGATTTATTGTTACTCCATGACATTTGTTTTACAGTAAAACATTTGAAAATTAATCAGTAAGTGGTTAAGGTAAAAATTTACGCGTATAGCTTTTCCTGAAGTGTTTAGTGTTAGGACAATCCTGCCAGACGCTCCAACAATAGTCAGCCATCATATGTACATCCCATCTACTCTACCCTTCAAATCTCAGTGGAATCGTTCACCTTGCTCCACACAGACTGCACCAAGGTTTTCCAGGAAGATAGAAAGATGGCTATGCAGAAAATGCACCTTGATGCTCATATTCCAACCAAGAATTTCGTAGCTCTCCAAGAGTTTCTGGACAATTTCTTTGTAATTATTTGCTTGTGTGTTTCCAAAAAAGTCCTTGACAAAAGCTTTGAATGATAACCAAGCATTGTTTTCGACTTCTGACATTGTCCTGATGAAATGTTCATCTCTGATGAGCTGCCGAATCTGTGGACCATCAAACACACCCGCTTTTATTTTTTCAAATGACAAGCTAGGAAATGCCAAAATGAGGTACTTGAAACAGTCTCCTTCAGTTGGCAAAGCTTTAACAAACTGCTTCATCAGACCCAGTTTCATGTGCAGAGGCGGGAAAATAATATTATTTCTATCAAAAAGTGGCTCATGTAGAATGTTTGGATCACCTGGTTTTAGGGCACAGATAACAGGGATGGATAATTGGTATATCCCCGTTGCTGACCAAGAAGGAACCATATCATTTTAAGGTCAACAAAGATGAACCATTTGTGTTGGTGATATTGCAACAACTCAATTACTCTCTGATGTCTGCATATTCGTTACAAAGAGAAACAGAATGGCAGATCGAAACCCAAATATATTGCCATTGTGAAGGAGGACATAAAACACAAAGGACACAAAGCTCCGCTTTGAGCTATCGATGAATAGTCACCATTCAGTTGAGTTGTAGATTGGAATTCCCAATTCCTCCAATAAACCAGGTATGTTATGGCAATACACAAAGCCACTGTCAGTTCTAAAGTACTGCAGAAATGCAATTTCTCTGGTTCAAAAGTACAATACCTTCGTTCCTTTTCCAAGCAAGTTTTTCTCACTCAGTCTTGATGCTAGGAGTTCTGAAGGCTTCTTCGATAGTCCCAAATCACGTGCCAAATCCCTCAACTCATGCTGATCAAATCCCTTACAGAGTCCTATTCAATTTCAAACTGTTCATCATTGTTGTCACCTAGTTCACCACCATAACCATGTTCTTCATGAGAGGGTTGTGTAACGAAAACCGGCACTGGGATTTCATCTGAATGAGCCACTGGGCGTATAGCCGATGGTAGACTAGGATACTCTATGTTACATTTATTTTTCTTATATCCTGAAGTTTTCACTATACAAAAGTAACAGTCACTGAAATGATCTCCTGGCTCTCGCCAAACCTTAGGTATACCAAAAAGCATCTTATCACGTGTTCCCTTTGTCCACATCCGTAAACCCTTGACACACCGTTTGTGTGTCAAGGGTTTACTCTACAAATGTGCTGATGTTCCCCCTTTGACTGGGAATGGTGAAACGGCCACAGATATAACAAAATGAATCAGGGTTGTTTAGGCACTTACGGCAAGAAACAGCAGAGCCAGACATGAAAGAAAGGAAATACGTGCGTAAGTAAAAAAGTACATTTTGCTTATTCACTACGTAAAGCAGTGCACAACCTCTAACAACACATGTAAATTAATAGCCTATACAAATCCATGCTACAGTAATCGCAATAATATAAGCGGTAGAGAAAAAACCTGACGTGATAGAAGAAAACTAACTGCACTTTCAGAATCAGCATACCTATTTTTGTGTAAATTATCTTAAAAATTGAAGTCAACAAAAAATGTGTTTTTATAAAGCGCCAACATATTACGCAATGCTTTAAAAAATCCATTGTCATATCACTAACTGTCCACCGAGCGGACACACAAAGTCCCTACCATAGTCATATGTAATTACACATCACATTATAATGTGGATATTACATTGTGGCCCAAAAAAAAAATGGTATTCTGGAAAAAATGTAGGCTTTGTAAAATAACTATTGAATGTATATGCAACTTTTTTTTTCCGGTATTACTTTAAAAGTGTCAGAAGTGGAGCTGGTGACTTGCTTTATTTGATACAGACCATGTGTGATCTGCCCTAGCTTAAAGAGGAAGTAAGCTGAAAAATGCCCCAAAAAAAAAATAAAAAATACACTTACTTTCATTTCCACAGCGCAGTCAATCGGTCCTGTGTAAATGGTGAGTTTGTTGACTGTTTGGAGTTCAGTTTTCAATTAACCTCTCAGGACAGAACTATTTGGTAAAGCGTTCTTATCTCCTTCTGAAAATGTAACTTTCCTGGCTGTGTTGGTACTCTGAATTCATTACCTGCCAAATCATTAATCTGCAACAAATATACAGATAAGTAGGTAGATATATATTAAATCACACTTACCTTTAATTCCACAGATCCTTAAATCGTGCTGGACCTTTCCTCAATCGGGTTCTGAGCCGCCCTGGAATTCCTCTTTGTCCCAGCGCAAAGGTAGCGCTGAGAGCCACCATATTCAGTCATCTCTTCCTTCTTCTGGCTATGTCACCCAATCTCGCACTGAGCAAGCACGAGATCATGTGACGTAGGGAAGAAAGGGAAAAAAAGAGTGCTAATCTCTTTGTACGTAAAATCTGCATCCCCTTCCCCTCAGTGAAGGAAAATGCCCCTGATCTCAGTCATGCGCAGCCATGAGCGTCCTAGGATGCGTGACGTTGGTATCCCGGGAGGCTCTGCGCACCCATTGTGTCTTGATCACGGCACCGATCAAGACAGAAAGAGGAAGTGCCTCAGGGTTATCTACCCTTTTACGTGAAGTAAAATCTTTTAGTTTAGGTCTGTTTTAAGAGTTGCTTGCTGATGCCAAGTGTGTCACTTTGTAACATAAATTTATTTTTTTATGCAGGATGCAGTTTACTTATTAGCTTTCCTCAGACTCTCTACAATATAATAAAGTAAGTAATATTCTAAACATTTATAATTCAATATACAATATAATCTTTTAGCAAGGCATATTCAAAGGTGTAGTTGCATAAGGCTTAGTCTACACAGACGTTTTCCCAGCGTTTCACCAGAGGCTTTAAAAGCCCATGTTTGAAATTTCTATGCATTCCAATGAGCTAATCTACACCAGGACGTTTCCTTGAGCCACGTTTATGAGTGTTATCTATAATGTTGCTTAGATGTTTTCCAGCGTTTTAAAGGCAAGCTTTAAAACACTAATAACGTGCATATAATCGCGGCGTTTATAAAAGTTTTTTAGCATTTTAAAGATAAGCTTAAGCTTGTAAAAGTGCATAAAAACGCATTAGGCTGGCTCTACATGACCAGTTTTAAAAATGCATATAAATGTACCTACCACGTTTATATGCGTTTTTATGCACTTTTACAAGCTTAAGCTTAACTTTAAAATGCTAAAAAACTTTTATAAACGCCGCGATTTTACATAAGCGGTTATAAAAGTTTTTACTTTTAACCCTTTTAGGGAATGAGTACAGGGGTACATAAAGCCCTACTCATTCCCTGAATGGGTTAAAATGTGTAAAAAAGTGGACGAGGCTTTAATGTTAAATTATTTTATTAAATGTGTGTGAGTTTGTGTAACTAAACATTTTTTTTCAGGTTATCTAAATGACAGGATGATTTCCATGGCTGCAATCATGACATGAGCACAGCTATGGAACTCCTCCTGGCAGTGAGGGATTGCAGGGCACTAGGGGTTAAATGAGGACAAGGCTCTCCATTTACCTCTGGTGCTCTGTGATTGGCTGAGGTTTTACGTTTCTCAGCCATTCAGCACTAGACTTGAATGGGGAGCCTTGTGCCTTGTGTGATCTCTAGTGCTCTGTGATTGGCTGAGAAATAGGAAACCCTGATGACAGCTCACGCATCACCAGGATTTCCCTTTCCTTAGCCAATCAGGGAGCAGAGCAATCAGCGGAGCTCTGCTATGCTGACAGCTCTGCTCCCCTGATTACTCCCGCAGCCCTAGAGGAGTGTGACATGTTCTGTATCTTTAACACATATTACAGCTCCTCTAGGGCTTGGGGAGCAATCAGTAGAGCAGAGCTGTCAGCATAGCAGAGCTCCGCTGATTGCTCCGATCCCTTATTGGCTGAGCTGAGTTTTTATGCGTTTTCCCACGTTTATACTGCGCTTCAATTTTTTAAATGTTGCAAGCAACTTTTAAGATTAAGCTCATAAACGGAATGCATGGGGATTTCAAACATGGGCTTTAAAAGCCTCAGGTTAAACGCTGGGGAAACAGTCAGTGTAGACTAAGCCTTACAGAGCAGAAAACATGAGAACACGGGTCTGCAGAGTTTAAACAAAATAGGAAATAAAAATGAAAATGCCTTGCTTTCTTGAAATTCTTAACTCACCGCCATTTCAGAGGGGAGAAAGTCTAAAAATATGCAATCCAAATTACTTTTCAGTACAAATAAAAGCTTTATGAACTCCAAATGCAATTCTTTATTTCATAGATCAACATTCTACAGTGTTATTTTTATAAACATTTATATCAATTAATATCTGGTTTTAGATAAAGACTGTTCAGGTCAAACAGATGTAGGGTAAACTCTGCCTACCTTCATAACTTATAATGATTAACAGAACCTTTCATTATTTTCCCTTTTTTCATTTAGGGGGTACCAACAGAAAACACTGCTAAAGAACTCCTTGTATGAGGGGCTATTGCCATTATTCTCTCCTTCTCTATTATTTGTATTGCTTACAGTCTGGGCTTTATTTTCTCCCTGTCACATTCTAAACAGACAGCCAAGGCTATTTTTATGGATGGTTGGTGTGCTTTTCTCCAATGTAACGGTATGTATCAAGAAGGGACTATTGTCTAATAGAAAAACAGGATATTGTTTACCTCTTCCTTTAATAGGCTTGTTTCTTGTATTTATCTTGCTCTTTGTAAAGCAATAACACAGGTGTCTTTATCTGACAGTGCAGGGTTATCATATCCCAGATGAGTAACACCAGATCAGAAGTTTTCCACTGGTTACTCTTGCCCCTGGCCCTTGTGGTTGGCCTGGCTGTCTCAGGGTATCTCCGGACAATGGAAGAACCCATCTTTTTTGCACTCACAGCTGGTGCTACAATAGCACACGTCCATTATGGAGTTTGTGTGGTGAGTTATTTTTTGTCTTGAGATGTTTACATTTTTTAAGGTTTTTGTTTTGTGCTTTTTTACTATTACATCATTCTAGTGTTTACCCAGGTTTACCTTTAGTTAAAAGCAAAAGCGACAAGTACCTAACCAGCCTTAGTGGCAGTTATCAATATAGTAACTGGCCCACTGCTCGACAGTCCTCTGGATATAGATACAACAGCACATTTGCTGCCGAATCCAGTCCTTAGCATCCATGTGGTATAAAAGCCCTCTTTTAACAAGCAAAAAAACAAAAAAAAAATACTGATTTTACCATTAGTCTTAAAATGTATGACAAACAAACTTTCTAGTTTTGGATACAGAGAAAAAAGGGTGAAACCCATAATAGTTGTCAAGAGACCCCCAGAGCTCTATTAGGAAGATTTCCTCTTACTTCTAGTCCTGCCAACAAAGTTTTAGCAGACAAGTAAGGGGAACTAGGTAAATGTAACACAGACAGACAAAGTGGTATTTTTAAATAGAGCAGGAGAATTCTAGAGTCTGTCAGATTTTTATTGTTGAATGTAGTCCTGATTTTCTCTCACTTTCTCTCACTCTTTCAAAACAAGAAAATCTCTACAAATGAGGACTGAATAGCATTAAAAACTCTGCTTAAAAAAACAAATAATAAAAAGCCTTTGTAGGAAGATGGTGTGACAACACAGCAATAGTATGGCCCGCATTTACTTCCTATATACAAAAGTCACACTTTATTCAGTATAAAGGATACAGCACAGCCAAATATATAATGTGCATCAATATACTGTTCATGTAAAGTCTTTATGTGCATTTGTTGGTTATATTTAATATTTATCATTTTTGTTGTAGGGAATGCAGCTTAGCAAACACTTCCATATCTATGTATTCTCCCTCAAGAAGCGGTATGCTGACTAAGTGAATGACATGTTACTCCACATACAGGTTTTTTTATTGTACTAGATATGAAAGACTATATTCAAGTCAATGTAAATACTATTAGTTTGATATTTTTAAGACCTCTAGTTTGTGTTGAACAATTGCTATATTGTGTACGAGCTTCAGTTGGAAATATGACAACTTTCTAATATAGTTACCATCAGTTCTTACCACTTGTCTATAGTTTCTATAGCCATTATGAAGTGTATATTCTTTAAAATATTACCATGGGTCTACCTACATGACACAGACATCCGTACTTTACCAGAAATAGGGAGTCTGCTATTACCAACTTATTTTTTAAGGCACTAACTCCAAGGGTGACTTTCCTATCTTGGATTTAATATTTAGTGGGAAATATTTAGTTTTTTTTTTTTAGGACCAACAAATTCAAAAGCTTAATTTTGAGTCTAAAGATATTATTGTAAAAAAAATCAAAAACAAAACATACTCCTATATACATTTAAAGTGGAACTAAAAGCAAAAGTTAAAAAAATGTGACAGGCAGGCTGTTTATTGCAAAGGGACATCGCTTGTCCCTTATATCTACCTGATTACAATTCTTTTGAATACGCTCACTTTCCCCGTTCACCCGTTTCCTGACGGTGCTGCCATTTTCTTCTTGTTCTCTTCTGGGATAACTAATCTTCAACAATCTTATTTTGGTAAAGCCAGGATGACTTCACTCTTAAACATTAAAGCGGGAGTTTATTCAGTAGGATTCCCGGCATCATACAGGCACATTGCCTGTTCTATGGTATTAAGATGGCCTCAGATGTGGTGGCTGCATTTCTTTATTGTTTAGGCTTTTTTCAATATTTTCACCTGGTATCCCTTCCAAAACACACTTCCTGTCCTAGGGTAACAATGCTTACTCCTCAATATACTAAGGAAGCCATGGCTGTCATTTAGGCTGCCAAACATTACTAACTTCATCCCCATTACATTGGAGACAGGGTAACAAAATTTGCTTGGAAGGAAAATAAGATAATTTATTTCAGGGTAACATTGCATAACTGTCTGTTAAAATAGACAGATATTTTCTGTACTTGCAGCAAATGTTCTTGGTTGAACACTAATGAAGCCAACACATCTATGGACTGGACAAATAAAATATATACTGTTTTGGTTTTTAATTTGCCTATTATCAATCACTTTAAGTCTTACGTTACCCCATCAATCGGATATATCCTTTATTTCTAAATTTCCATCGGTGCAAACTTTGCCACCACAATGTGCTATTGGACATTGAATTGTGCACACATACATTAAAATACACACAAAGCCAATTAAAACATAATAATAAACATATTGGTTAAAATGGTCCAAACTGCATAAGAACATGTATGAAAATATCTATTATATAGAAGAGAGGGCTTTTTGTTAAATCTCTACTCCTATGCAGCTACCCTTCAAAAAGATTTTCTACCTTCAAAGAAAGTGTAAAAACCCTTTTTGATCCTTAAGAATGGGTTATATTTGAGGCACTTCAACAGCTTTCTTTCGAAACGAAGAAACCAATGCATATAGAATTTTCTGTCGATTTTCAGAATAAAATGATTTAGAGGCATAAGAACTCTTCCCCGACCATCATAATGAATGGCAGTAGGGCCACTTTCTTTATAAATCTGGAAAAAAACAAACTGGTCCAGAGATGTTTAATCTCCTATTTTAATATCCATGCACAAAGGTGCTTTTGTAGGACTTAAAGCCCTGATTTAGGTTTTGGTGAAATATTTATTGTTTTAATCTATCTTTTAGGGAAATCATCTGACCAAAGATTTCATCATTTATACATGTTCCTTGAAGAAGCTCTTTGAAGTCTGAAAGACTAAGAATCATAAGGAATGAATCATAAAGGAGTCTGTCACTGGCAGATTCTTCTAGACTTGGCAATCATTGCTTTTCACACCGTTCATTGCAAGGGACCAAAGCAAGGTTTACATAGAAATGTGCTTTGCCGGTTTAGTTCTGGTTTACATAATATTTCTAATAGGATTGTGTGCAGTAGGATATAGTGAGCTATCCAATCAGCCTTCCTTAGTTTAATCATTTTATATATCTCAAAGCTGATGTGGGATTGGTTACATGGAATTACTGTACATTTGCTGAACTTTTTGTTTTTCCACTGTATTATTATAGAAGTCTTGTAGTCTTATAAGACATTTGGTTTAGGAATGGGAAATGTATTTCATTTTTTGAATTGGTTAAATAAAGGAATTGTTTGTTCCGTAAATATACTACAAATATATGACATATTATTAATATTAAATATATGGCAATTGGATGCTTGAGTCATTTTGGAGCAGTACATACATTTTTTGGCTTTAAAAAATTTGCGTTTTTTTCCATTTTGTCTACAAAAACCCCAAAAAAATCAAAACGGTGAGTCATTGACATTTCACCTTAATGTATCTCCGAAATGCTCCACACTTAAAACACATCAACTGCCAATGAGTGCATGTAGTGTGTAAGACTTTGGATATCTAGGACTTGCAGTTTTCAGTGCCAAAGTCAAACATTTTTGGAAAAAAAAATGTTGGTGAATGCTCTAACTTGTAATTTAGACTTGTTTTTATTGATGTGTCTTTATAAGGGAGATTTATCTTCTCCATTTATCTTGGGGACCATGGTCAATAGGAAACAAAGGGGAAACCCAAATGTTGTCCTACTAGAGGGGAGGGAAAATCTTTTAACTGGAGATTCCTGTTTCATTGACAATTGTTTAAGACAGTGGTCGCCAACCTATTCGGTCCCGCGGACCACTAAAATTACCAGCTCCTGACCGTGCATGCGCAGAGAGCCGGATGTCACTCCCCCATAGTGATGTCATGAATACCCACTATCCCATCGCAGATCTGAGCCTGCCATGGGAGAGTGAGCGGGTTGTGTCCAGGGACACAGCCCGCCAACTTCCGAGCCAGGGATTTGTGTGGGGGACATGGTCCGTAGCTCTAGCCGATGCGTCCCCCCAGCGGGGTCCCACTCCTGACCCTGCTCGGGGTGCACCGACTAGAGCTTTTCTCACGGACCACCAGTTGGCAACTGCTGGTCTAAGAGGAAAAATCTCCCTTTGGGAGTTTTCCCCTAATTTCACAGGGGATTCAAAGTGGAACTAAACCTGAAAATTAATTCCTTAGAAGGCAGTTTTCTTATCGCAGGGCAGATTTCTCTTTTGCAATAAAACAAACTTATCTGCTTTTGATTACAGGTTTTTTAGTAATCTCACCTCTCCTGCCTGTCTCTTCACTAATTCCAGGAGCAAGATCCTTAGCCATTATGATTGGCCAGGCTGGAGTGACTTATCTCCATAGGAGGTTATTCATTACAGGCAGTCAGGTATGTCAGGATATCTGTATGCACAGCTCAGTGTACATTATACAGAAGATTGTGCAAAGACAGGTATGCTTGTTTTATTGTAGAAAAGACAGTCTGCCCTATATGCAGTGATCCTGCCTGTTCTCAGTTTCCTATTTTCAGGTTTAGTTTCTCTTTAACTTTGGCTAAACATCCACTTGAAAATGAAACTAACAAAACCATTGGAAGCATACATCACTTGTGCACATAGGCTCTACCTACATCTAAATTTTGCTGCTAGTATCAAAGTACTGCAGTGCTACTTACATAACGGTATTGCTGTGATGGTATTAATTTTGAAACAATTGCTTTTGGCAGCTAACATACCATCTCATCACAAAATGTGATAAAAGTTTTGGCACCTACTGACAAATCTTATTTTACCTCATGCAAAGTAGATTGTATGTCACATTTATGTTTGCATCCCAACATTCTTAATAGAGTTGCATTTTCCTATGACAAAATATTTAGGTTCAAGTATTACAACAACCCAGCACGTTACTCCACTCAGTTTTGTGCACAGACTGAGTTATCCTGGAACAACTGGGAACCAGTTACATGAAAAGTACATACTAACTTGTAAGTTCACCTTTGATAGCAGACCCAGACCTGGATCTCAGACAAATAAGTGTGTGATGTTTTACTATTTTGCACTTTAAGTTTTGTCTAAACAGAATTGTGTAGACATCTCAAATGATGGTCTTAAAAATGTGTTTAATATTTTTATCTTTAACATGATTACAACTTTTAGGTAACAATATATTGAAAGTTTCCATGGTGCATACAACGCTCACATTTCTTGGGTTTGTCAGGTCCTCATAGAGGAGTAAAGTATTTTTCTTAGGCTGCAAAAGCACACCTGTGGTTTTTGTAGCAAAAATCCATTTTTGTTAAGAAAGAATACAACTATTCAAAGTCTATCAGTCCAAAGTGTACATAAGGCAAGTATTTTTTCAAAATGTATCACCTATATTTACATTCTTTTATTCTGTAGACTGGGGGTTGATTTACTATAGAAGTTTACACTGTTCACGTATATATTTCACCTATTACATGAATGCAAAAGTCCCAAAACACGCCAAACTCGATGTGTTTCACGGATGCTTCTTTAGGAGTTTGGCATGTTTTGGGAGGATTTGCAAGATTTTAAATATTTTATTTTAAAAAGAGAAAAGTTGAAACAAAGAATTGTCTGCATTTTAAAATTTTGTAAGTATTGTTTAAATGGATTGATTTACATGCCTAAAAGGCCCGATTTGTTGTTATAGTGTTCTATTATTTAACATGATCATATGATCACTTATCAGGCTTGCATGTGAGCTGCCATGTCCCACAAAGATGTCTGCACAATGCACAAAGTCTATTGGGCAAACTGGGACCATCGGCACTTGTTGCAGTGTAGGCCTCTGTTAGAAGGTCATTAGAAGACAACCAAAACCCAGATAATGTACAAAGCAGCCATATTTCTTACTATGACACCATAGCATCATAGGAAGTATCCAGATTAATATTTCTCGGGGAGGATGTACCATGTCCTTAGTAATATAACCACAAGTCAGTTACTGATTTAGAAATATTAATCAAATCTATTACAATTGTATTTCTTTCATATGTGTTAGGAACTCATACATCATACTCATCAAACCACTGAATTTCACCAAGAAAGCCATTCTCAATGTTTATAATTGGGTTGTGTTTTATTATTCATATGTTTATTGAGACTGAAGCTCTGTGTCAAATCTTTCCTCTTCCTTCATATTTGAATTCATTTTATTAGACAAAATGCATCTTAAAATGAATCTGGTGGTTTTTAACAACAGACAGACAAGAGTTACAATTTGCACCCAAATTGAATAGTTGGTAAAATTTGCATTTTTTTGTTTTATAACATATACTTTTTTATTAAATATGTAAAAAGATAAAACGCAAGTTATTCACATATTCATAGACAAAAAAACCTATTCTATCATGCGACAAGTTGTGTGGATGGTAAAATGAGTGTGATACATCCAAATAAGACTCTTTCCATCTAATCAGGACATCATTACCTGTCTATTTTATATTTAACAATACATATGTTTACATTCCTTACAGTTTACATTTCATATAGAACATTTTATGATGTGCTACTCAGTAAAAGAGAAAAGAAAACAAAATACTGAAATAATAAAGGGAAATTTAACCATTAAATATACAGCAGTACAATCCACAGAAGACCGTAGCACTTTTACAATTTCTAGGCCAATTTACCAGCCTCCAAAGGCTGTTTTCTATCGGCATTCTTACCTTTTGGGTCAGCCATTTAGGGGCAGAATGTTGGTGACCATTATCAATTCTATACATGTACCTAACAAAATGGTTTCCATAGAATCTGTAAGTAATGTCAGTCTTTATTAGCGATCACACAGGCTGTATTATTATTAAAAGTAGTTTAGCTCTTGGTGATTATTTTGCCCCAATCATGTGACTTTTGTTCAGCCAACAACATTTCTTCTAAGTTACAGTATAGGGCGCTGCTATCTGATCACCCTTGACAATCAGTCACTTACCAGGCCGCATTAATGAACTCTAACCCATGACTTGTGACTTTAAATTACTGTGTACCACTCTTTGCAACTGTTATTCAAATAAAAGTCCCAAAATGTATTCTTACACTCCGTGAAGAGAACAATGCACTTTAAAGCTGTTGTGTAGTCTTCAATCTCTTTGATACGCTATTTTCATATTAGAGGTAGTATATGCATGGGAAAGCATACATTGTAATTGGTGATATTGTGGATTACAGCTCATTAATACTGCATTTAGATAACTACAGTGCATTACTATTGCCCCCATTATGATATTGCCATTGATATAAATATTTTGTTACTGCCATGAACTCTTAGGGAGATGCAGAAAAGAAAACTGAAAATGTCGCAGACAAGGCTTAAACTTTTAGTGTAACTGTCTATCTTCTGTTATTATAGTGCTGTGCTGTTGTTACCGTTATTCTGAGGGACCAAGGCAGTAAATAAATGAAAACAATGATGCATCTCACTATTTGATCAGACTGGTCTCATCCTAATAATGATATAGATAAAACAGGCTGGTGCAGTATAGATCTTACAAAACAGATGTAGGTTTCTAGCCAAGATAGATGGCAAATGTCTATAATAGGGACACTGATCCCCGTCAGATGAGCACTCAAGCTGATCCAATAGTAACACTTACTAAGATCAAAAATTAATTACTGTTTGAACTGCAGTTGGTAACTTGCTAATTCAATAATAAAAAAATGCAATAAACACTTAGAAAAATATTAATATATAGGCATTTTATAAAAAAAAAAAAAAAAAAGAAATAAAGAAAGAAAGAATGAAAATAATAGGAAACAAAGCTGTGTTCTGGTGAGTGCCATGTTTAGAGGTGTGATATCATATGCAGTTCTTAAACTGAAGACAAGGATAGAAAAATCCTCAAAGTATGGAAGACCTAGAAAGCAAAGATTTTTCCTTGCAATAATAAACTGAGCTAAGCTACAAAACCAGTATGAGAAGAAAAACATTGAATTGTTACTCAAAGCAATCAGTCAGCTTCCACAAATGTAACATTTCTGGTACAGAATGCAGATGTAACCCAGTGATTGCTCTGAGCAAACATTTCTCTTCACCCTTCTAAGCCTTTATATAATAGATCCAGTCCTCCTGCAATGTATAGTGACTGGGGACAACATTGATATAATACACAGTATATATAGGTGGCACACAGAACTGCATATTTACTAGATGTACCCTAAATAGATGACATGATCTTCATCTCATAATTGCATTTTAGTACAATAAAGAAAACAAATAACCTCTATTCTACAAATAAACATTACATCTGCTTTCTAGATATCCTATCTGCTTACCTCAGTAGGTTTGTATGGGACTTGTGTACAGTTTGTTTTATGACTTAGCACTTTTACATTCGTGATACGTGGTAGTGACACTTCTTAATCATGACATGAATATATAAATATTCTACGATATTACAATTAGAAGCAAGCAGTTGGAAAACAATGAGATAGCTCACTTACAAATAAATAAAAAAATAAGGGAAAAGATCTGAAAACAATCTGAAACAGTCAAGTGTAACAAGCTGCTGCCGAGTAGCCCCATGCCCTCTGGTTTTTACTTGGGCCGGAATACAACTTCTGTAAACACATCTTAGGGAAGTAACTGGTACAGAATGCAGTGGTTGGCTGGCGCTCACTAAAGTACATTACATGGTAAGGGTGTGCCGAGAGTGACTGGCCACACATTGCTCTCCTGAAAGAAAGTCCCACGTGAAATGACAACAGTGAGGAGGATGAAAGGATCAGTGGTCAGTACTCGTCTTGTTGCTGTGGATCCTCCTGAACGTGGTCATGGTCATCACCTTCATGTTGGTCTGTGTGGCCTTCCTGGAATTGAACAGAAACAATATGTGCTTCAGAGTTAGGTACTTGATTAATAATAATTGATTAATATTAAACCTTAGTTTTTTATGGTTAGTCTACAACACATAAAATCTGCCAGTCTTATTATTTAGTATATAGTATTTAGTTATTTAACAGTAAAGAGGTTTACCAACATGTTAATAAAATCTTTGTGCAATAATAACTAAAGCTATAGTCTACTATGTGTGATTGTCATAGTCTACTATGATTAAATATTGCTATGTGCGTATTTATGAAAATGTTTATAGTTTTAGGAAATGTGAAAGAGATCATGTGCAAACTATATACTATGATTAGCCTAACTTACCTTCCATATAGTATTGCAGAACAAGTGCTGCAGTTTTTAAGACATCAAAACTACATAGAGCCATCTATGGATCAGCATGATCAGACATGCTTGTGTTTGATTATTTACAGCACTATATCAGAATATGTTTATTTACAGTACAAGATAGATTCAAGAGGAATTAGCCACTCTCTTCAGTTATCAAGCAGTCTTCTATATAGAGCTTTTTTCATAAAGATATATATTTTTTAAAATCCATATGGTTTCAATGTAGCTATACAGAGGTGTAATGCAGACTCTGTGATGCTTTCAGATTTTATATAAAATAAAGTGCACACACATTTTGAATAAATAGTGCATATTGCTTGATCAATGCAATCTATGGCATTTTAGAGCAAATAACGAAATAAATTATATAGTAAGTGTCCATATCCCACATACATTTGGTTTGCAATAAGTCATAAAGTATTCAGAGGTTACTGGTTCAGATTACAGAAGTTCTCCTTTTTTAGTGTTTTGAAACTTTGCACTGGTTACATATGACAATATATGTAATTCAAAATATTGCAGCTCCTAGATCTCATACAAACATGTACAGTGAAGACATTCATATCTAATAATAATAATATACTTCACTACACACTTTAGACAAATAGTTTCTTGGAAAATCTTTTGCCCGAGTGGACATTGAAGAGCTTTTCAAGTGATATGTAAGAACTCTGTTAGCAATAATAAAGGATTTATAGCAGCAGAAGATATCAAATGAACATAAATTTTATATAGAATGATCTAACTGTAGAATTTACACTCTAAAAGGAAATATAAAAGTGCAGGTCTTATGCATACTAATCTTTACAAAGCCACCTAAAGCTAATGAAATATTCCCCAACACTAAATTCTGACTTTTTCGATTTTAAAAATTGTTCTTGTGAGGCAAAATACAAAAGCTGAAAGATATACCCAGATGTCCTGATAGATCAAGAAAATACTTCAAATGGATTTACCGTAGAGTAGATAATGAAGTAAGCACTAGGGGGCAGACTAGGAATGGATACATTGAACAAAAACTAATGTTGCACCGTATATTCCTACTGGGTAGAGGGGGGATGACCAGTTGGGAGGAGATACATTCTTTACATGAAGTGCCCGTTGACCGTTTTTGAACATATATGATTGCGGACGCCATTATGTCCCCAGCAAATCACGGTCCTATACTCCAAACTCAACTTGGTCAAAGGGCCATCATTACATACTTAAAAGACCTAATGGGAACGAGACCTGGGTAGTGCAAAATCGGATGCAGAGTGGTTTAGAAATTGGACAAGAATGTCTAAATGTTCAAAGAATATTCTTACGGTGGAATCTAGTTTTAAAGTTATGATGAGATGGTACATGTAACCAACACGGATAAAGCATATATCCCCATCAAACTCTGACCAATGTTTTAGGGGATGCCAGGAGATTGGTTCAGATCTACATGTCTGTAATCTGATTTTGGGGTAGAATCTTCAGGCTCCTGGGAACATTATTCAATAAACAAATGCCTAGGGACCCTTGGGTGGCCCTATTGCAATTTAAACCTTATACCCTTAGTGATATCCAGTGTAAGCCATGTGCTCACATCCTTCTCGTGGCTAAACAAACAATACCTAGACATTGGAAGAAGCAAATCATTCCATACCATGAGGTGTTATCACAAATTGACAACATGTTTTTAAATGAGAAGCTGTCCAGCATATTAAATGACACTCAAGAAAAATTTTGTATGGTATGGGAGCCATGGCGATTGTACTCTTTGCCCAATCTCTCTTTAGTATGACTATTTCAGGAAAGATTTCTTTTTTTTTTTGACCGGAAATGTTATTTTCCTTTAGGTTTCCCTTTTTCCCTCCCTTTTGTTGGTGAATATGGTTAATCTGTTTTTCACATGTTGATAAAGGATATTCATATGCCACTGTATTATGCAATGAAAGGAATTGTATACATGTTTTTTCTTTGTATGTGTTTTTTTTTGTTTGTTTTTGTGTGTATTGTTGAAATTTTGTCAAAAATCAACAAAAAATCTATTGAAATAAAAATAAACTAATGTTACAGAATTGCACTGCTGTCCTCTGGTGACTCATTTGACTACATATTGTTATATTGCAATTGTGCACATTGCATATCTTGCCTACAGCAGATACACAACTCCCCACTTCCTGACTCTGTTACCATGCATTATTATCACATACCAATGACAGTTTCTAGATGAGCTTATTAGCCTAACCGCACATTTTTCGTGGTGCAGGTGAAATCAGAGTGAAAGAAGGAAACACATGCAAACACTGGAAGAACAAACTCCTTGTAGATATTGTCCTGACTGGGATTTAGGCCTAGTACCCACCACTGCACAGGTGAATATTTACCCATGACCGCCCCATGGCTGGCTTTTTAATAGTTTAAACCAGTGTTTCTGAATCTGGGTACCTTTAGAGGTTGAAGGGGTTGCTTAAGCAATGAGCAATTTCAAAGGTCATTTTAACTGACACCAATGGTCTTTTTGTACATCTTTAGGTAAGGTAATATTTTTCCCACTAACCAGCAATGTAAGAGCCATTCTTCCCAATGACCACTATTCTAATGTACTGTGGATATAGTATTTATAGCAGGGATTCCCTGAATACATGAAAGTTATTTCAAGGGTTTCATTGTGTTAAAAAGGTTGAGAAAGGCTGTGCTTAACAGTATTAGGCATTGTGTAAGAGGGCCTATTATTTCCCAAAGGATGTTTTTGGTGTTGGGTCCATTTATTATTATTTATGATTATATGCAATATCCTCTATTGCTAAATGTTTTTTGTGCTGGACTATACTGTACTATTTTTTATTATGTTTTCTCTAGTATGTGATTGTAGCATAAGACTATCTGATAAATCTGTCAATACAAATTTAAACTCGTTTCCCATAATCTCATGCATAGTTTAAATCAGACAGAGGGTGTCACTGTCAGTACTGTAAGGCAGTAAAACCATTAAATGGTGGTGTTATTGTAACATGTTTCAGGCACTGCTGGCTTAAGTGTTTGGCTAAGTTTACAGAAGGAAAATAGTGCAGAGAGGACTTAGGCAGTAAGTTATCATCTATAAAAAGAAAAGTCTATTGAAGATAGAGAGGGGTACAAGAAAACTGCAGCACTGCGTGTCCCCTATACACCTCTGCCTTTAAAATGTGTCAGGGATCTGGAAAGCATTGGGTATTTATTTTTATTCTAAGAAGTTTATTTATAAAGCCATGAATCTGACATTTACCAAAACTTTCTCCAATGGAAAACCTTCCATGTCTTTTCAATTGCAGTGACTGATTCTCCACCAGGGAAAAATTTGTCAGATTCACTGATTTTAAATAGAGTGCCTAGAGTTGTGCTTTAACAGCAAGCAGCTAACTTACATACTAGTTATTTGTGACACTGTGTCTTGAGCTTGTGGGCATTTGCCAGTCATGACAGCCAAGCACAGTGGTTTTGATTTTCAGAGCTGGGAGGAATTTGTAACTGAAGTGACTAATCTGCCCTTCAGCAGATGATTGCCTTCCAGCAGTAAGATTATAATAATAATGGGGAAGATCTGGCCAAGAGATGGAATGCACATTCCAACCATAGTCAGAAGGGAATATCTAGTTTTATTCCATCATCCAATCATTTCTGTATACAAGCAAGGCCCTCATTCTGAAATATTTCTTTGAAAATAAATATGGGCTTGGTTCTCACAGACTTCACCTTGTGACTGTTAGTCTGAAAAGCAATGTGCACAGCATACAAAAACATCTGCAGACATTTTAGAAAGCTTTAGGCAAATTAGTCAAAACCCTTAAAGTAAACTTTAGCTCTAGCCTTGAAGTTCTAACACAGATCAGTGCTGGCTGTTACTTTACAGAGAGAAGAGAACCTACTGAAGACAGCTAATAACTACTAAAAGCCAGTCCTTACACTAAAGTAAACCCATGAAAAATACAGGAGCTGTCACTGCCTTTGTTTTTGGTTCTCTGGTCTTTACCATGCTCCTTTGAGAACTTGGCCTAAAGTGATTCTGTCACTTTAGGAAAAAGCAAAAGAACTACTCACAAAAAAAAGGGCAGCCACCTAGACAGTTCTGTGCTAATCTCTAGCACCTTTCATTGCCCGCTCTCTGACTGAATAGAAGGCAGTTTTGTTTTGACAAATCTCTGACAACTTTTGGTGGTGTTTCTTATTTTTCCTGTTCTTATTGGGTTTTTACATTTGTCAATAGGCCATACAGAGCTGGTAATGCTTCAGCAAAGCTCTGCAAAATCAGATAGCAGACAAAGCACTGAATGTTTCTGCAGGTACCCACCAGTGATTCAGATGTTTGTGATAATTCTGATGACACACTTACTGGATTACAACCCTGGAAGGCACTCAAAAGGAAAAGAACTAAAACTGTATAGATTTTTTAAACTATTTTTTAGTGTAGTGTTAACACCCACTCTTGTCATAAATACATACATTGAATGATTTGCCACTGCAAGTAAACTTGGCTAATCACCTGCATTGCTTATCTCTGTGTAAACAATCCTCAATGTAAATGGCCCTGCAGTAGTTCAACACATTCATTGTTACAGGGATATACGAAAAATAATTAGGATCCATGCTACAATATTGTTCTCCATTTATGAAAAAAAAAGACTTAAGATGTACATTTATGAGCAAACACCTACGTGATCATCTGTAGAGTACAGAACATCCATTAACCGCTGGACAAGGTCATCTCCCTCTTGTCCATGTTCCTGGCAGAGAAGTTCAATTTCCCTCAGCTTTCCAAAGTAGAAATCTCGTTCCTTCTCCACTCCTTCAAGGGCAAGCTTTAATGAATGAACCTTAAATTGGATAAAATGACATTTTTTATTTTGCATACAAGCCAAAAGACAAAAATATAATTTTCCTAAGAGACATTACTAAGTCACAATAAATAAATAAATATATATATATATACACACACACAAGGGGGTGCTGAGAAGTTCCTGGCTTTGCCCCCTTTCAGATGAAATAGAAAAATGAGTGTGGGGGCCTATGACAGCCTAATATCTTAGTATGTAACTGTGCAGGCACAAGGAAGTTCACATTGTTGGAGTTACGGGCCGTCATGAAGTTTTTGTTTCTCCAGGGAAAGTCAGCAATGGACATTCACACTGAGATGTCACAAACACTGGGGGGGGGGTAGTGTCCTTCCTACAGCACTGTGAAAACCTGGATATCTTGTTTCAAGACTGGGCATTTCACCGTTGAAGATGAGCCCCGCAGTGGGTACTCCCCAACCTCAACTGAATAGGCAACCTGTGATGCTGTCCACGGGCTGATTATTGAGGACCGGCAAATATCCCAGATAGTAATAGCCCAGATACTTGACATCTCACGGGAGCGTATTGGGTTTGTTATCACCACTATCCTAGACATGCGCAAGCTTTTAGCGAAGTGGGTGCCAAAATGTTTGAACAAGTTCCAAATCCGGAAATCGTCCAAAAAAGTCATGGTGTCTGTTTTCTGGGACAAAGACGGTATTCTGTTGGTGGACTACCTACTTCAGGGCTCTAGTATCACCAGACAGTATTATGCTAACCTCCTGGACCAGATGAAGGAGGCAAAGAAGATGATACACCGTGGAAAGTTGACCAAAGGAAATCTTTTTTCGCAGGACAATGCACCTGCGTACACGTCCAACATTGTGGCTGCCAAATTGCTCCAATTGGTCCACCATTCCCCCTACTCACCTGACCTGGCCCCCTCGGACTATTATCTGTTCGCGAATTTGAAGAAACACCTGAAGAGGCCAAGTTTTGAGGACATTTCTGACGTCAAAGATGCTGCTGAGTGCTGGTTTGCGGCCCAACCAAAAGACTTTTATTTGAACGGTCTAGAAAAGCTGCAACTACGCTGTAGCAAGTGCATCTCAGGGGGGAATATGTTGATTAAATGTGTTATTTCATAACTCTGACTGTCTTCTTTCTGAGCAAAGCCAGGAACTTCTCAGCACCCCCTCCTGTGTGTGTGTATATATATATATATATATATTTATATTTATATATATATATACATACACACACACACCCTTGAAACACACCTGTGATTTAAGAAGGTTTAGGTATATTAAGGATCACTAAAGAACACATATTCCTGTAGGCATCAGGTGAGATCTTTTGTTTGTCTTCTGGCAAAGAATTCTATATGATGACTACAGGTAACTGAAACCCTTTTCATTTATAAAAAGTAATAACCATTCAAGTCCAGGCTTGTTTACCACTTTTTGTGTCACCTAAAGCAGGTATTGCAACATAAATTCATATAACCACGGGTATCAGGACAGAAAACGAGGGAGAAATCCAAAATGTTGAGTTATCAGAATAAGAAAAGAAAAATCTTTTAATAGACACTTAATTCTTGTTGTGCTTACAGTATAGTACAGAACAGGACTTCTCTTAAATAAGATTCAATAGTGGCAAACAGAAAAAATGAAGCTACCTAGCATTCTGGGTTGTTTTAGATTTCTATGTTGAAAAAGTGGCCTCTGCTTAGGTGCAGACAATTTTTAGACAGTATGCACTCCATACAGAACCAGCAGAAATAATGCTTTGGTTCAGTTAAGATTTCTGGTGAGTAAGCTTAACATTTGTCTTTTTTTTTTAGATTTTTATTTAGCAGAATATATATCTAATAGTTGTAGTGAATGTGTTAATGAATAATCTACTTATTGCTAATCTAAATATGCATATTTAAATTTTTGTTGCTGTTATATTTTCATCAAAGTTTCTAGTGTGGCATTTTCCTATTGAGTATTCAAACTTGGAATGTGTATTATTTTTTCTTTTTAAAGCGCTGTTATTATAAATGCATTTTTGCTTACCCCATAACATTTTTAAATTACCTTAGTAGAATACAATCATAATGGTCAATAGGGTTGTAATAACACACCTAGTGAAGTACAGATGATCAGGTCTGGTCACTAGATATATAATTCAGGCATTCCCTCTGCACTTGTTGGCCAAATCTTTTCAACACTGTGCTAGTGCGACCAAGGTCCAATTTGGGTGGTCTGGACTTTTTCATGTGTATGGGCACAATGAGGCCACAAGCTTAAGACGATCCCTATCTGTGTACTTTACTTAAATACATGTAAGGATATAGAGTCTAATCTGGAAGGAAATCATATCTGTTGATGGACATGTAGCTTTGCCAGATCTGATAACAGAGACTGTGTTACCTGTTCATTAAGATGTGCAACTTGTGTTTCCAAATCTTTGTCACTTTTTCCTGAAGAACTCGGAGCTGCTTTTTTTGCAGATGATGGACGAGAGGACGTAGAACCTGGTTTTGCAATTGGACTTGATCTTGCGGCGCCTAAGAAAAAGAAATTACACTAAAATATTAATTTGCGTAAAAGTAACAGCAGCAATACAGTTCTACTTATAAACTACCACAAATTCCAATGCATGATATAAAAAATGATAAATGTACATATAAATAAGTTTTGATAGTTTTAGTTGTTCACAGTTTTTCATGGTGTAATGCAAACAGTGACATATGGCATACAACACTGTACAAGAATAACCCTGGCTTATTATTACTTGGTACCCTAACAAAGTGCTGAAAAAGGAGGTACAAGGGACCATAATCTCACTACAAGTTACCGGTATAATGTAGATTTGGTTTTTCTTTCACTGTTTGAGGTTGTTTTTTTTTTTTTTTTTTATTAACAGAAGTCTAAGACAATAAACTGTTCATGGTTAGTAGTTCTTTTAGAATTTGTACACATTCTACACTTACTAGAGGTTATATGAAATTTCTGAACTAGTACATGCTTTAATGCATGCTTCAGTGGGATAAAAGTTAAGCTCGGGCTACATTTTACATACACCTTGTTTCCCAGATGCCAGGGGATCTTCAGCAAGATGAAGGCTACCAGGAAAGGCCAGGGCTGGGGGGTGCCCTGGTTTCTTATGACTTATCCAATAGAGGTAGCTGCTGTTTTTCCATCCTTCAACCCATAGTGTGAATTTAAAGTAGATTACCTCCTTCAGCATTTGGTCCTCTTTTGTGCTAATAACCAAGGTCACTTTTATGGTTTCATGACTGCTATGAAGACTTCATGTCTTTACTGGGGAGCAGTCAGTACAATAAAAGATTATCATGAGCACATTATTTTCCATAATAAATGAAGACCCAGGTCAATCATACAGCCTGAACATTAGGATCACTGCATGAGACATGCATTCACAAAAATGTCTGCTGTGCTAAGCAATGTGTCTCACCACATCTGGCTATTTACTCACTGTTCTTTTGATGTAGGGTAACATTACATATACAGATTAAAACCGAAATATGTTTTGTAGCTGTCCTCAATGCTTTAGGAAGCTCAAAGAAAAGCTTGACCTTAAAAATAAACATCTTTGCAGAAATCTAAATTCAGAGCTGCACATAGGACTGCAGCCAGAGAGCTTAAATAGTAAGACTTAATCAGATTTCATTTACAGTAGTCAACTAATTTGAAGACTGTTTTCCAATTAGCTGTTTTTGGATTAGTGTATTGTTTAGACTGTTTTACTTGAATGGACTGTAATTGTACAAGCAAACTCAACAATGTACAACATTTTTTTGCCCAATAGTTTTCTGATATGAGTATAGACTCTGATTTGTGGATAGGCAGCTTTCTGTTTTCCTGCAAACACACAAATACAATGATAATTATAGAACTGCAAAATTTGCCTTAATACATATAGAAGAGAAAGAGCAATGTCATGCTCTAACCAATATGAACCAGAAAGATGAAAGGTAACTGCTGCCTGGTTCCTAGCGATACTGCACTCTGCTCTATGCATTATAATAGGGGGTAGCCAATCAAATATGACAATATAGACGATGACTAGCGTAATGATGGAGATCTTTCCTATAGATGGTAAAAGGTACAGATGTAGCTAATATGTATTTCACATATTCAGATTGTACAATATTCTCACAGAAAGAGAAGAGCAACCCAAACATTCAGGGCATTCTGCCAGTCTTATTTTCCCTTTCAAGCAGTAGGTGCTTATTTTTAGCAGTGCCTTAATCTAGTGGCATTTTCCAGACACTGAATGAGTCACCAGGCTCCCACACTGTACCTTAAGGGAGGGAGAAGAACGACGTACCATCTTCAGAAAATATCATTTTCCAAATATACAGTAAGAGACAATTTTGTTTTACATTCAGACCCTTCGTGTGGTTTTTATTATCATAAGTGTATATATTAATCTAAAGAAGATGGCAATAAATGTAAAAACATGTTAGTCTCTTAAGACAGTTTATATCTCCTAAAAAGGCAGAAGCTGTAAAATCTGCAAATATTTCACCAACAAAGCCTCACAATCAAATTCACATGTTACAAGAAAAGCCTTATAAACACACTGGAGTGACTTCTTCTTTTGCATGAATGGCTCCTGAAATGTGGTCTAATCATTTTATGTCTGGTAAATCATTTGAATCCCAAACACTAGACACACACTGTATATAAGAGTGTGTGTGTAATGTTAAGGACTGATCATAAAACCTATTCATATAAATTTATTGCAAGACTAGATAAACCATTAAAGTGCATGTCCAGCCACAACATTTTTTCCAGTTTCAGACAGAGTAGGAAAGGATTAAATCTCTAGACCTAAGGAAATCCTCACCTGCTTCTAACCAAACAGCTTGGTTTATTTCCCAAACTTTTTCTGGGTCAAAATTTGTCAACAAAAACAGAGTACAAGGACCAGCCAGAATGGACACCGATACAGTAGTGAATCAGTGGTTATCTAGTATTAATATTATTATTTATTATACGCAGCACTTTACAAAGCCCATAGTCATATCTCTAGCTGTTCCTCAAAGGCGCTCACAACCCATAGTCAAGTGTTAACGCAGTCTAATGGTAATTTGGGGGGAAGCTAATTACCCTAACTACACTGTTTTCATTCTAACACAGAAGTGGAGATATCACGGTACCTGGACAGCAGATATAGGCAAGTTTACTGTCCTTCTGAAGGCAAGACCTAATTTGATCTTGTAGGATGGGTTAGATGGGGGGGGGAGGGTTATGGAATAGGCATATAATTTAGGTGTTGCACACAGGTGATCTTTTAAATCCCTTCTCAGCTTCTCAGGCATTTACTGCTATGGAAGTCTAGTCTCTGTTAGTGAAAACTACCATCAATTTTGGTGCTGTGCTAAAATCCCTGACAGATCTCAATTTTTGCCTGTGTCCCTGTAGTCTATTTTTTCCTTACTCCTTGTCTCGTAAAACCCTTGTCAAAAGATCAGGTAAAGGTAAAAAATCCCAAATAGCACCATAACAAAAAAGAATGCAATGAGTTCAAATATTGACACAAGAAAGTAATTATACTCAAGAATTCTTTTCATTCTTTATATGAAATATGTCACCAAAGATCATAGGATCCTAAGAGTAAAACTGTGGAGATAGATATAGATGGAAAAAGCTACAAAAGTGCTCATCATTGGACAGTAGGGACACATGTCTTCTACAACTGGTTCCTATACAGTAATGATGATACTACATCCAGGCAGGACATCCTTCAGTGGCCATGGCTAGGGTTGCAACATCTAGAGGGTAGACAATGGACCTGCAGATATCTTTTGAACTTACCTAAGTCTAATATAAGAAAATACTGAACAAGAATGAAGTTCATGGAAGGACAACAAAGAAAAAGCAATTTATCTTCAAAAAATATATTCCTGAATGTGTAAAGTTTGAAAATGACCATGTAAATAGCTCACAAGACCTCTGGATGTTTTCCCATGTAAAGAAGAGACAACAGCTATCCAATTCTATGTTGTATATAAAGAAAAGCACCACCCCAAAACCACAGTCCAACGGTAAATCATGGTGGAGGAAGAATTACAGCCTGGTGCTTCTTTTAACTATAACTTTCTTTTAATGTCAAAGCTTAAATAACTTGTTATTATAGACAGAATAACAAAATATAAAATTGTACCAAAACTTTTTACAGAAGATTGTAAGGGTAGCAATCTGTTACTTAATGGGAGAAAATGGCCTTAAACATTTTTTTGGAATGACCAAATCAGAATCCAGGCCTGAACCCAAAAGTCACTATATAATTTGAAGCGAGTCACAAAATATCAACTAGAAGAGGAAAAGTCTAAAATTTCTCCTAACCTACTCCTACTCTCACAGGATTGGTGGCCAGTGGTTGGCAATAATAATACCCACCCAGTGTTGGTTTTCAGTGTCTACTTACCTGACCACACTTCCACACAAGCTTTCTATTCCAGTAGGGCCCAGACTACAGTTCCAGTTCCATTGCCAGACATAGGCAACTCTGCCCAACAGTTCTGACTTCTTTCAGTAAGAGATCCGGGTATGAAGAGATCATTCCTGCAACCAGGATACTGCTGCTATGCATAGCTTGGCTTTAAAACATTTGTATGTTAGAAAGGGCTAATATTTGACACCTAGCACTGGTTGGGTTTTGGCTTTCAGCATCTACTTACAAAAAATACTGCTTGTGCCTAAAATGGAAACAAATACATGAAGATGGACACTAGCATATTAAATACATACAGAGAAACCTATTAACTCATTCTTTGCAGCCAATAAAATGTTTCTTCGCATGTTAAGGCCATTAAGCTTGGCATTCTCATCGAAGTCAATTTACTGTATGTACATAAATCTGTAACAGACCCAAAATAGTGACATTCTGCCTATGATTAACATGATAGATATGGCTGTAACAGCAAACATTCAAAGCCTTATAAGAAGAAATTGGTGCGTGTAATTGTAGCTGGAGTATGACATGTTAACGATATTAATGATTCAGGAATCACAGATGTTAATTTAATTCTATTAAACAGTGAAAGACAGAATTGCTATGGTAACAGTTTTCTTTCAACTCATTGAGTCTAATTAACTCAAATATAAATGATTGCAGAGTAAATGTACTGCAAATATGTTTAAAAAAATGGTCTACAACAATGTTGTGTTTTAAAAAACTATTCACTTATCTTTTAGTAAATATTTTAAAAATGTGAATTACATTGCCAATTTATTGTCTGTACATAGGTATCTGCCTATAACAAATCCAGGATCCAAACACAACTGGGAGTGTGTGGTAGGGAAAGCAGTGGTAGGGCTATTTTAAAGTCATTACATTTTAGCAGCGGTATATAACACACAAATATGATTGTTTCATAAAACCCATTGAATTTCAACAATCATGTTTTTTTTTTTAGATTCTAGGTATAACTGCTGCATGTCTTTACACTTTGGATGGGTTGAAGAAGAGGACAGCAGTGACTTCAATGAGATTTCCCTATCCTGAAGAATGATGGACAAAAGACCATGCAAGGGCAGCTAACATAAATGAGTCCTATTGCAAAGTATTGCACAGGTGTTGGGTAAAGCTATGCTACTTTTTGATAAAGGAATTTAAATTACATAAACCCTAAATGAAAGGCTTTTGTTTAGTTTATTTTTCATAAAATACTATCAATTTTATTATTTGTTTGCACCTGGTTTCCTAATAGTGACCACGGCAGACAATGCCTGCATGATATGTTTCAGCACAGCAGCAGATTAATATTATTAATAATAATAAACACTATTTATGAACCACCAACATATCAGGCAGTATTGTATGTGACATATGACCATTTGAGATGGTGATATTGCTGAAGCAAAGTTGGTTATCACTCTAGTACAGTAGGGGCCTAAAAAAAAAACTTCACAATTTTATTAAAAGCTACACTATACAGCAATGTAAAAGACTGAAAAATTTGTTAAAATTACATTAAATGGGAACTAAACCCATCGGTACTCATCTGTCCCTGTTTTGTCTCAGGCACCGCCATGTTCTCTCTTCTTTTCTCCTGTATCCTGATCTTGATTGACTGGACAAGGATGACAAAATTCCAGCATAGGCGTATGGGAATTCATTAATTTCTGGCTTGCATAAGGGAAGCTGAGGTTGCTGGGTATCTCTGGCAACAAAAATTTTGACAGCTGGGCAGCGATCAAGCAGGTAAGAACTGTTACTACAGAGGGGACATCACCTGTCCCTTTCTGCATTAATCACCTGCATGATCGCTGATTTTTAAAGTGGGCTTTCAATTTAAATCTAGTGTATGGAATTTTAGTGAGCGGATTTAGATTGAATTAACCCTGTAAGTCTGTAACAAGGCCCGCTACATGGTTCAATATAAAATGTTCATACTAAACTACTTTAACCACCTGAGCGTTACACTGATTTCTAGCCGGCTTTTTCTTTTAAGGAGAGGGACACCCGACGCTGGAGGACGATGCTGGAACATGGACCCAACGCTGGAACACGGAACCGACGCTGGATTAGCACAGCGGGACCAGGTAAGTGGGGATTTTAGTGTAGGCGAAAAAATACGGGGTTAACCAAAAGAGCAAAAATATTTAGTGCGAGAAATTACGGGCTTAGCGGTTAGGGGGTTAAAGTACACTTAGAAGAAGCAAGCTTTCACATAGTGGTCTAGATCAATACAACATTGCATTCAATCCCTTAAAAACACAGGAGATACAATTATGGGATACATATCTACCCTAATAGATTTAAATACTTGTGATACTGCACCTTTCTTGAAATTGACTGATCAGCTGATTTGAGGCTAGAGCTGTGTTACCAAATTGATTTTAGAAGGTAAATCAAAATTAGCATAAATGAAAGATAAAACTTGCTAAAAGTACTGTGAGGAGTTTAACTATACACAAATCCATGACCACAATCATTTTAGACAACAATATTTCCCTCAAACACCTTTTGGCTTCCAAGTTTAAATGAAACCATTAACTCTGTCAGGAATTTACAGACTTGTTTGTAGGGTTTGAGGGTAGGGAAAAGTTGAGCATTACTCCCTATGCTTTAAGTTCAAGTGAAGAAATTGAATAAGCACACTGTATATACCATGCAAGCCTAATCTGCATTCACCTCGGTGCCGTTGTTCACCAATAGTTTTCACACTGTTGTGATGACCCAAGATCTAATACATAATTTTTCCATGGGGCACAATCCAAGTTAAACAAAAAGGGCCTAGCTTGCAAACAATGGAGCCTTCTATCAGTGGAACTTTTCAAAAATGACTCTGTGTATGAAATAATACACACTTTATATTTAGAAACAATGAGCACAGATTGTAAATTCAGCCATTGAAATTATCATCAATGAGCTCAGTCATATTAAAAAAACAGCCGCTGGAGCAATGCTGTTCATGTCACACAAGACAGAGAGTCACCAGCCACTTAAGTAAAAAGGACCCTCCATTCAAGCTTTTAATTATCCAATCCATTCTAATGTACTAATGAGTGTAATGGCAGACCATGGATACTAATTTACAGTGTGCACTAATAAGCAGATAACTAGTGACATAAAACGGTGAAGGAAAATATCTAAAATCTTGAAAAGATATTTTGTCTTTTTAACCCAAGTTGGATAATACCAATGTAGTTTTGGGTTCTTCCACACTTCTAGTACATGAGTTTTGGGGTGCTGCTGAGTGAATTACTAACTACAGGTAAGTTACAAAAATTCCCCCGGTTTCTCACACTTCCTCTGTCTCCCCCATCCCTTTGCTTACTGTATGGGCCATTATTTATACTTTGTCTTTAAGAATGCCAAAAGAGGGGACAAATCCTTCTACAGTTTATTCAAATGTAGAAATTTCCATAACTATGTATCCAAGCTTGGCCGCATAAAAGGACCAGAGTGATAATTCATGGAATGGAAAGCCACAGAAGGAAGATCTATTCAGAGTTGTATAGATGAGAGGTTAATCCTTCAACCACTGTACTTATGCCCAGCAGGATACAAGGAGCGATATGTTTTTATATCTATGTAGCACAATTGGTGACAGATGCATCGCCTTGTCTTCTTCCAAACCAAAATGAAGGAAACTGAATCGCTTAACTTCATAAACATCAGGATTTTGTTTCAGCTTTCTTCCCTATGTAAACTTTTGTAAGAGTATATCAGACAGTTGATTGGGGGGATCCAATGTGGTACTAGGTCACATTTCTTCAAAGGCTCTTTGCTAATAATGTCTTGCCTAAAATGACTAAAAACAAACTAAATGTGCATAAAATACTAATACATTGGTTGAATTTAATGTCACTGTTTTTCTAGAATAAAAAGATAAAAGGATTTTTTAAAGGATTACATGAAAAGAAATGGAAAAATCAGTGATGTTTGGACCAGTGTAAAAAAAAAAGAGCCCATGGTTTGTTAATACCCAGAGGTGATTTATCCTGTCCTGGTCCGCAATGTACAAAGCATAATAATGCATTAACTGCTGTCAGATAGGCACTTTGTATCTGGACAAGTTCCAGTTCACATGACTGCATGCTTTTTATACTTAAAGCAAGATTACCTCAGACATAAAGGTATGTGGAACTATGTATGCTTTCCCATCATCTGAAATCCCCCACCAATGCTGTTCTACTAAAAATATACATCCCATGTGGTGACAAACTGAGCCATCATCTAACAAAGCTTAAGTACATAAACACTTTTTACTGTGCCTTCTTCTACTCAGCCAGAAATGAATATGTACATATGGGTGTATATATATATATATATATATATTTATATAAATAAATACATTTATATATGTGATGCCACATGGAACTAATAATTTTGCCCAGCAGGGCAACAGCAATAACTACATCAAAAAAAGATCTTCTTTCTCTGAAGTATATTATGCAAATTGAAGAAAATATATTTAACTGAAGTTCTGCAATATTTTTTGGAACACTCAATTATCCCTAAGCTTGTAATTTTATCCTCATAAATAGAAAAAAAATCTTCCGAACAGTTTAAACTTGCACTTTATCCTCATTCAAGTGTGACATTCATGACAGAGGTATTACATCTCACAGCCAGAAACCAGAAACCATCTTCAAACCTTAAAAAAGTTATTTTGTCCATATTAACAGATATCTTAGAAAGCTGGAATAACAACTTCCTTCCTTTAATAAGTGGAGTTTTACCGGTTTGTCTGTTTACTACGTGGAAGTACCTTACCAATTAATAAATCCATTAAATATTTTAAATATTTCACAAGGTATTTCCTTATTAACTAACTTAACTTGGTACCGAAAACTGACCTGTCAGAAATATGTGAGTAGCCATTTGTTGACCATCTGAAATTGTCAGTTACATTGTAGTCATGCAAATGGTTTGGTTTCAATATATTTTGATTAAGCCAGAAACCAGAAATGCTGAGGATGACCTTGAGCAAGTATATAGAATATAATAGCTGCCTTTTCCCTTGCTTTTTTTTGAAGCAAGATAATGTGTACTTTAAAGCTAAACTCCAGGCAATTGGCTTATCACACAAATTAAATACATAAATGAGAGTTAGTTTACATGCCAAAAGATTTGTATTTCTGCCAATCTCATTATAAGAGTTACAATGCCCCCATCACATAGCAAAGTCCTGCGTGGCTGGGCAGAAGACCTGTTTTTTTTTCTTTTGAAGATAAATGACATATAAGTCTTGTCCTATACCCAGCCTATGACTGGACAAAGAAAAGGAGAAAAAGAACCTTAATGAGCTTAATTCTTTTCTTATCAGCATCCTCCTTGTTAGCTTATGAGTGCTGAAGCACCCCAAACTGGCTCATTGCATTGCTTATCCCTCTTTTATCCTCCAAAATAAGGTCTGTTGTACAGAGGATTGTAAAAGGCTGACTCCAACTCAAATTCAGGTACTTACACTGGTTGCATTTAAAAATACATTTAATGAGGTAGCACTAAATACGGAGCTGCCTAGAGTTCTGCTTTAAGGATATATCGGTCACTTTAGACACAGATTCAACTGATTTTCTATGCATGAGTGTGACTTTTTAAATATTGACCTTTTCATTGAAGTATTAATATAGATGAATACTGTACATAATAATAAGGCACACTATACTGTATGCATATACACAGAACCTAGTTAAATAATAGAACATGCTAGCTATCTATTCTACATTCTAAGGAGGGGTCATTTAAGGTTTAGAGACTCTGAGGACTATGTGCTTTAATGTGACAATATATGGAGTTCTTTTAATGTGAAGAGGGGAGATTGTGCTTACAGCAACATCCACTTTTCATTTGATACTGCTTACAGGCAAATCTAAAACTAAATTGGTAAATAAAAAAAATTAAAAAAGTGTTTTATATCTCAGTACCATAGCAGTGCGTGTTCAGTCACAGAACACTCTTTCTTGTAAATCTACTGCATTTTTATACAATATTACATTACTATAAAATGCAACTCCTTTGATCTTTTAATGAAACTGTGCAAAGATAACTATCTGAAAAAGTTTGCCTCTTCTCATCCTGGTCCTACCTGCTGTGGGAGAGTTGGCATGATGAGACTTTTTTGGCAGGTTGAAGATTTGTTCACCAGGATCTGGAGGTGGGAGAGCATCCTGTCCTTGTCGGGCTTCCATGGGGTCATACTCCTTTCCATCATAGTTAGCATCAAAGAACTTTTTAAACCACTGAATAAAATCCAGGTTGTCTTGGAATCGTCCTTTAACCAATTTTTCCACTGGGATAACCTAGTGAACAAAATGTCAGTAACAGTTAATTTTTTTTATCAAATACTGGGACTAAAGAACAAAAAGAAGAATGTGATTTTTTTTTTAAGCGGGATCAGCTAACTCTTTAAGACTTTTTATACACTTTTGTACAATTAGGAAAATGTAATAAATATATATATACATATATATATATATATGTACATATACATACATGTATGTATATATATATATATATATATATATATATATACACAACTTTGGATAGCAATGAGATGTCACAAAATCTTTCCCATACACATTTTTTTATTTACAATCTAGAAATGCTGCTATTTTGAGAAGAAACAAGTTATATTTGGATTAGGAGAACAAAATGGCTGTGCTTCCAGATTACTAAACACTTTAAAGGCTTTAAACTCTGAGCACCAGTAGACATAACACTATCCTTATCATTTTAGACAGAGATTTCAAAAGAGCCATGTTAACAAGTGATATCTTCACATATCATCAGCACATAGCACATGTATTTTGGAGCTACTCACAAAGTAATAACAATTTTATCTACATCAACTCTCATAATATATTTATAAGCATGTATGAACATGTTAAATACATGCTAGTGTTAGTTTTTTTGCTGTGTTGATAATTTAGAATAGAAATCTGAAACAATTAGCAGCATTGCAAATTATATAAATTCATTAAAAGCTAAAATAAACTAAATGAGCAATATTGTCACATGTGATGAAAGTATGTAAATCATTAATGATTTAAGTGTTGTAAACTTTAGTAACATTTGGAAACATTTTACTTTTAACACCTGATGCACAAAGTTTTTTCGTCAACTTCATCAAAATAGAGGATGTTGGTGTTAAGACTACTGAGCCTTTCAGCTTGTTCCAATCCTGCTGAAAGTGCTCCAGTCATGCTAGAAGAAAACTATCCATTCTTTGTTAAAGTTGCCAGAGCATATCAAACATGCAAGCCCTGCCGATTACATTTTATGTGTGCTTGGAAAGACACCCTTCAGCTGTGACAAGGAATATATATCAGACTTGTGCCAAGATTGCAGCAATTAGGTCTCCATTCTCTGGCTAGTGTCTCTGTACTTTGGTCCCCTTTACCAAACAGGTTTTGGTATGAAGAGTTGTATCTGCAGAAGTCCCTGGCCCAGGACTAACTATAGGGCTTGCTCAAGAAACTCCTAGCAACCTCTGGAGAAACCCTACCTAAACACTGATCTATAGTGTGGCATGCATACATTTAAGTATATCCAATGACAACACTTTGTTGTAATGGTAAATGAATAACATCCCTGACCTTTGTCTGTGTTCCACTGAGATTTTCTTTTACTGAAGACACGAAAGGAAGTAAGAGGAGATTCTGAGATCTATTTGTGAGGCTGTCACAACTCAAACGTTTTGGAACTATCTAAATTTCAGTTTTTGAGACAATGGTCATCAGGATTTTTAAAAAGGGCGAGTATCTTCAGTGGGGATTCAGACACTCTAAAACAAAAATTGGCATTATATGCACTCCACTGAAAAATGATCTGTTGCACACATTTTGCATGCAATGCCTTGTTTATTAAAATTTAGACTATCAGGCTCAAATCAAGTCTAAAATGTATCCAATCCATTTACAAAAGCAACTTACATCAAGTATTATTTGTTTTTAATATGGTATTTTACATTATATCACACTTATTCGAAAATTAGACTCAAAAATGGAAAGTCATTAATATTGAATACAACTTTACTAATACTGGACTATAAAGTTTAAGATCCTCAAGCCAACTAGCTGCATATATAAGGATTATTCCTGAATTGTGAACTATATGTAAACATATAAACTAAAAATGAAAAATGGGAAAGCCCTGAAAGCCCATAGATATAAGACGACCATCATCTCATGTGATACTTGTAATTTTAGTGGTGCAAAGGACCCTGATGATTTGCAATATCCCAAATTAAATGACCACAGTTCAGTTTATAGCAGGCAGCTCAGTGAATAGTGACTTGCTATCAATGGTTATTGCTTTTTGTGCACTTATTTCTCTTTGGTTTTAAACCACCTCATATTGGTGGAGCTGAATTTACAGAATCATGAATGTGTCCTGGGCTGTTCAGTGCTTAATAATATTCTTCATCATGCATTTACCACAATGCAAATTTTAATTTTGTTATTTACACAACTATACGGAAGTTTATAAATGTTTAAAATTTTATTCAACTGCAGCATATGCATGCAACATGCAATAATTAGTCACAAAGTTGGTTTTATCTTTTTGTAGCTTTCCAGCTACATGTTTATATCTACAATTTAAATAACTGAGAGTTTTAAGGGAATACTCCATGTTTAAAATGGTTTTTAATATTATTTAGGTTTTAAATCAAACACATGAGAAAAGATTGGAGTCTCGACACTTAAAAAGAATACATATTATTCGAAATCTATTTATAGTGCAAGGTCAGACAATGAGCAACTCTGAAGCAGTTAAGCATTAAGAGAATCACTGTCCTACAGCTAGGGCAAAAACCTGGACATACCAAAACATTCTCAGCTATATTTGGTTGAAAGAGCTAGGTCCCCAATAGGTTTTGTGGTTCTTCCCTGGGGATGCGGATATGATCATGGTCTGGAACTGTGCCCTGTGCACAGTCAAATTTGTCACTGCATGGTCAGACAGTTTTCCCAAAACATTCCGCAGACAGCAAGAGAAAAAGAGAAAAATTAGGAACCTCAGTCTAGAAATGCCTACCTTATCAACATTCATTCTTTTAAATGAGGCTTGAAGCAATTTAAAATTGTGAATGTACTCGTGTTCCAGCTTGGCTTGAAACTTGACCTTCTTCAGGCTTATGCAGCCTGGGAAGAGCATGTCCATGAACTGGCAATAGGCAGCACCTGGAGAGAGAGAGGCAGATAGTCATACATGAAGTCCTATTACAATAATACAATAGGATGTGGTCATCATAGTAAAGCATACATGGTATCCATCTCTTTATATAAAAGAACAGCCAAAAGAACAGCCAACTAAAAAACAAATTATCTTTACAAAGACAGACTGCTCTTACGATTCTGAAATGTGGTTTATATAGTAATAAATCTGTTCAAAGATTTATATATATATATATATATATATATATATATTTCTAGTGCATACCAAGATATCAGCCAATGTATGTTAAAAGATGCCTTACTAGAGGTTGCCTGTGGTGTCCTTTATTGAGGTGGATTTATACATGAAGGAAAACATGTCTTCATACTATGTCAAGCCATCATCGATTGTCCTTTTATTTCAGAAATCGTTACAATATTTTACATTCTATTTAATATTCTACCTATTGTAGATTATGTTTCTTGGATTTATATTCTTCATACAGATATATTTTTAAATATATATACTTTCAATATTCATACTCTAGCTTTAGTGACTCCATGAATACACAGATTGAAGTTCCCCTGAGTAGAAGCACCATGTGTCTTTCATACATCTCCTGTCACATTCTACAAAACAAAAACACAATGGTGCTATCTCGGCTCCTGTCACAATTAAATCACTACAGATGTGTATTGTATGGGAACCTTATGAATCATATTTTCCTTTAAATCCAGCTGGAAATTCCAGAAAAGCCAAGATTCAAATGCTGTGAATGAGTGAATGCAGTCCTCTCGTACTGCACTGATTCATACATAGCAGGCTGAAGAGAGATATATCATTTGGCCCTTCTAGACGGTGAGGGACTTTTGTCCTTATTCATTTCATGAGGATGGACTCATTTCATGAGTCGCTACTGTGAGAACTGAGCTGACAATCTAATATTTAAATTCTGCTGCCAAGAGATATCTCTCATAATTGTGTATTGTGTTTCCTGTGTTAAAGTTTTATTTTTAGAGGTTATTACTCTTCTCCTCCATATATTACATTAAAAGCCTGGGGTTCCTAGTTGTGGCTATGGCAGTGTTCACACTAGCAGTTTAAAACTGCAGTTTTTTGCTCCTGATCACCATACAGCTGCCAATAGGCACTTGGAGCGGTAACTGCAGGGGGTGTTTGTGTAGGCACTTGCTTGCAGTTGGAAGGGGTGCATTTTTGGCATGTGTTTGTGACTGTTTTGAGCCTGTATGAGTGGGAGTGTGTGTGTATTACTGAACCTTTAAGTATTATGTGGCCCAGCGGGGTTAGGGGAATGACCCTTCTTTGGGCTGAAGACCATGTCTCCTGGAGGCATCGCAGGCTCAGGGAGGTGGGCGGGTTGTATCTCTGATAATTTAGCAAGCACGTCTGAGCCTACAATGGAAGAGTGGGCGAGTTTTGGCATCATGTCGTCAATAAGGTAAAATCAAACCATCGCTGCAAGACAACGTGCAGGATAATTTATCTTGACAATTTTTAGCTCAGGAATTTAACAAAAAATGTTTTAGAAAAACAAAAGTATTAAGTAAGAACATTGGAAATGCATATCCTTGTTCTTCATACTTTCAAAGAAGACATAAACAGGAACTATATATGGTATTACTGGATTTTCTTCCTATTGCCTACGTGTCAATAGCATTTATTTCTCTGCGGACTACCCTTCCATGACAACAGTTATTATATCGTTCCTAATGAAGTAGTAGGGCAGCAATATTGCCTCATATTGATTCCTAGAATAGTACGAATATAATTCATAGCACATGTTGAAAGCCAACTTGACCAAACAAATAAACAGGAAAAATAGTTCTTGTGACACTCTGGCAAAAACATAAGAATTGTTGGAACCTGTATTAGGTCCTCATTTTCCATGTAGTCATTGGGGCATGAGATAAGGGGAAATTGCTTTATTCGAAATTAAAGTGATTTTTGCTGTTAAGTGGGGAAAAGGCAAATCATAACTGAAACAGGCATTTGGCTTGAGGTCTTCTTTAATATTGTTTTGAAATGATCAAATAAAACAAATTATAACTATATGAAAGGCTGGGCTATATTATCATTAGACATGTGTTGGGCTGTGTAGCCTCTAGAGAACACAGTAAAGTGTTTGTGGTTTGCATCAGACATACACTTACAACAGAGAAATACATTGATTCTTTATAAAATAAGGAACTATAGTACAAAAATTTCACAGACTAATGAATAAACATCCACACCTAGTTACCAGCTAGTCCTAAAGAATGTCTATAAAAACAGCCTGGGAATGGAAGTCTTTTTTTTCTCGAGCAAGAGAATGCTAGTCCTAAAAGAAGGGATATGTACAGTATATTTGCAGCTATATGTCCTTTTATGGAGTACTTTCAAAAGGTTTTTAGTTTTATTTGCTCCTAATAAATGGTTTCCTGACTGCATATTTTAAGGGAGATTAATCCATGATAAAGTTTAGCCTCTGAGCAGGCAAAAACAGACTAAAAAGTCATGCAGAAATCTGAGCTGATATTTTCACCACATTGTTTGAGGAGTTAAAAAAGGTCTAGACAACAAAATGTGCTAGAAAGGGCAAAGCAGTAATTACTGCAGTAACTTCCAACACAACCCTCATTCAATCTGCTGCAGAAGCACCCCACATTAGTGACTTTCCAAAAGAAGGGTGAAGCATGATGAACCATCTTGTTAGTCTAACTTTATTGGCATATATGTAAAGTTGATGCTACGCGTTTCGTGGTGTAGGAATACCCTTCTTCACAGTAAAATCGCAGTCTGTAAATTTTAAAGCTGAACTAAAGTAAAAAAAAACAAACTTACCTTTAATCCCGCAGATCTATTAATCCAACGTCGTGCCGGTATCCTTCTTTTGACCTGGCCCAGATGAAGCCCCGGGCATCGCTATCTTCTTCGCTCCTATTCCAGGTTCTTCTTGTTGTGGCGATCAAGACAGAAAGGGGAGGTGCTGCACCTTTTTGTGTGTTGCACTTAAAAAACGTTGTCTACCCTTTTATGTAAAGTCAAAATTTTGGGTTTAGGTCCACTTTAAACAAGTTTTTAAATCAGCAGTAACCATTCTATGCAACCTGAAAAGAGCTACTGCAGTCTGTACTTTCTCCAAGAAATCTGCTACTCTAAGTCTCTTACACTTCCTTTACATTGATTTGGTGCGATAACACATTTATAATAAATGAATTCATAAGCTGTGTATTGCAATTCATTTAAAGTGGTACCACAACACACAGTACAGAATATGCCGATGCTCCTTCACTTTAGTGCACCACACACCTACCTAGTATCATAGAACATGGTATTAAAAAGAAAGCTGCAGTTCCAGAGTTCATTCCACTGCCATGCCTTGGTAGCCAATTTAAATGAACATGCTACCTCGAAGAGACACATATTAACACAGGGAAAATGTGCTCCCCGGTGTCAGTCTCTATTGACCACAAGGTACAATAGTCCTGAATGGTTCAAACACATTGTGAACCTTGTCCAAGGCTGCACAGTATTTGATAGGGAATCCTAAGTTTTATGCATAATGGCACAATAATTCCAACACGGGGGAGAAGATTGTAATAAACTGTATTAACTCCATGGGCTCCATAAATAAAACAGGGAACCTGACATGCCCTTAAACATTCCCTAATGGGAATCTTCCATGTCTATTTGTTTCAGTGGCAATAACTGATTCCCACCAGATAATGTTTGAGAGAATGCCAGATTTCCTGATTCATAAAGAGTCCCACGTATTTTTTGAATTCGAAGTTGATGAAAAGATTACAAAAATGGCATGTCTGGCCAGAAGAGAAGTAAATATCTTGAAGAGAAAAATGCTGCCATATCACCATAGTTCTATAACGTTGTATAATACTTTCCCTATAATGGGTGATGGCTGGATGTTGTGCACATGCAGATAATAATTTGCACAATGTTTTTCCAAAAAAAATTAAACCATAATTTTAAGTTATCCAAAGATTTTCTGACATGGCATAGCTTCTATATATTGTTTTGGATGATCAGAAGTTCTCATCATATTCTCTAGTTAACTTTTACTTGACATGGTCAATATAAGCAATCCTTGAATATCTTGTATTACTTGCTGTTACTGGGCTTTGTACGTTCGGTCTCCATTCACGTGTGTGAATAATGCATGTTTTGAGAAGAGAGCACAATGTTAACAGGACTTGTTCTCACAAAGCCACCATTTGGTTTTTACATTTCCACCTAGCGTGCAGCCAATATCAGCCTGAGGTACTGGCTGTGCTCCAGACACTTCTGTACTTGCTCCTATTATAAAGGATACAGCTTTTCCTCAGATAAGTTTACCAGCACATTACAAGACAGCATGCCACAGAACTAATGGGAAAAACGTGTATCAAAAATATTACACTGAATTACAGCATATTATTACCACACCTCGGTTTATAACATTTGCAGGAAAGGTTCTTTGCTATTTATTTTCGCCATACGTAACTGCTGTGCTTACTGGACTTACAGAAGAACCTCGGCACATCAGTCCTGTAGTAAATTTCTGTTACAGGCCATATGGCTGCACTGGAAAGCAGGATGTCAGTAGAATGTGCACATTCCTACTGGAAGAATGCTTGTGTAAACAAATTTAGCAGCCATGAGTGTTCATTAGCCACAGCTGGAGAAGTTTCATGACAAACAAATTGACAGATACGATTATACTTCAACTATTTAGTGCCAGCTATGGTTCCAGTCCTAAAAACATTAACTGGTAACTTGAAATAATAACGGAATGGCTGCACCTATTAATGGAGTAGAAAGCAACAAATTAGACATTTTCTAAACATTCGCTGCAGGAATATCTTACTTGTGCACACGTTTTTATTTACAGTGGTTGATTCACCTAGAGTAAATGTTCAGTGAACATCACATTCACTGCTTCATAATAATGCCTTGATGTTATATCAGGAATTTTGAAAGCAATATAGCAAAAAAACCAACCTTTCAGACACAGCAAGCAACAGTAGGCCAACCAATGTGTTGCCTAATACATACTATGATTTATTGAGCATAGGAAATCATTCAGAAGAATGTCTGTATCTGGTACTTACACTGCTTGCAAAAAATAAATAAAGAAAAATAAATTCAGTGATGTGTTATTACAGAGCAGCATAACATTCATTATTTTACATTTGACTGGAGTCTTTTATATCTGCCTGGAACACACGCGCACATACACACCCTGCAATAACACTTGAGAATTGCACCATACTTCTAAACTATTAGGAAAACACAAGGCATCACTCTTTTTCCAGGCATTGTGAAATATTTGTTAAAAATCCACCCACATCAATTCCCAGTTTTGTCCTTTCACATAATTTACAATTCACAATGTGAATAATTATATTTTACTTACAAATTCAAGTTAAACTTTATACTAACTATTGAGAAAAAATAACAAGAGTTAGACTGATGTGACTTCATGGCTTTCTGCTGTGATAGACTAAATATGCTGGAATGAAAACTGGTAATATTTCTACCTAACTCTGACCCAGTTTCTCTAATTTACATTTCAATTCAATCTCTAATTTACAATTCAAATTCAAAGTAACGCACATGCTCCACTGCAAGAACCCCCACTTTGAATAGCTTCTGCACTTAAAAGAAGTTAATTGATATATTAGGTTATGTGCAGCTGGTGCAGAAGTGTCAAAAGTCATGGAACAAAGGAAAAAACAGTCATTTTCCAGCTGTGGACATTTACAGTCAGCAGTGTGTAGGAGTGTCCACTGACAGAAGAATTACAATGACAGCAATAGCCATGTCATCATTTCTCAAAGAGAAGCTTGTATAAGCTGCTCTGTGCACCTGGTTTAATAGTCCAGTGATGCAAATATCTTCCACTTCCAAATCCTACTGTAGGTGATTATTAATGCTCTATCCTCCATGGTAGAAGATTTCTGATAAGCATTTACAGAGAGGTCAGGCCTTGGAAATAGAACATTTGAGTGTAAATCCTTAGATCACAGGCTCTGCAGGAGTCCTTCCAAAAGAGCATGCACTTGGTTTTGACTGCAAACATGAATAAATCTCCCATCTCCCTATGTAGCTGATGAAAGTACTACCAATTCAGTTGTGTAAGAACAGGAAATGTGGCAGGTACTAATTCAATAGTGCTATGCCTACTATGTCATATAAATCATCGGTTGTTTTAAAGTGCTCTGTAGAGGTGTCAGTCATTAATACCCTTTAGCTTTCTGGATCTGTGGTGTGACATCAATAGGAGTCCTGAATACAAGAGAGGGCACCGCAATGCTCTGCAAAGACCCAAAAAAGCTACCCTGTTTAGTGTGTAAGATAGGACAGACTGGCACATATACTCTATACTATGTGGATGGCAGTGTGTGGTGAGATCTGTGTTCATGGACAGCTTTACCATTGTACCCATGTAACACAGCAAGTTACATGAAAATTTCTTGATGGATCGACTACTAATGGATGACTACTCCGCTAGAGAAAAAAAAGAGCTTTAATGAAAAAAGATCTGAAATTGGTAGTATGATGGGTATTGAATGTGAAAAATTAAATAGATGACTGTCAGTATAGATATTCTTCTGACAAGAAGTACTCCAGACAGGATAAAAAAAAGTCAGTGAGATTAATAAACAGAAAATGAGAAATATTTTATACTTGTGCCTACTTCCATTTCTGTCACCACTATTGCTGACATCCTAATAATGGGCCAATAAAAAGCTACGGAGGTGGTCCCAAGCTTGATTTTATGAATCAAAATTACTTTAACAGTGTGTCAACATTGAAGAGCTATACAAGTCACAGAAATCTATAGGTAAAAACAGATAATATTAAGTGCCTGCTGCTTAGTCAAGTTTACAATAATTCCTTAACTTGAAAAATGGCACATGCACTTTGCAACAGCCATAGAATTTTTCCATTTTATAGGGTTGATTGCCCAAATGATTTTAAAAACAGAAACTACTGCTCACTGCAACTAAATTTTGCTGTTAGAGACCAACTTTACTAATTTAATTTTGTCCAGTTCAGTGTGACTGAGTACTGCTGGCTAAGTGGTTTAACATAACAGTTAAAGTTGCCTGGAGTTTCGAAACTCTGTAGTTTAGTGTTTTTACACATTCTTTATTTATTTAATGTGGTAATTATAGGCTGTTAGAAAAAAATCACACCTGCTAACATTTTCACAGTCACAATGTGTATATTTTCCTAACATTTTTGTGTTATACTTATTTACTATTTTCACAGTTTTTGTTACCAGCCTGAATATGTAGTTACATTGCTTAGTTTAGCAAAATAAATTGTGAAACATAAATAACTGTGCAGGTAATAGGTTGTAGACATTTGCCTGGATTTTCCATGATGTTTTATCCAATAAAACAGCAGGGTGTGAAAGAAGAAATCACAGGCATGAACTGAATGAAAATAAACATCTACAGCATGCAAACATTTACAAGCAATCCAGTACATTAAAATATTATTCACATATGTATATATCATACCTGAACAGAGCTGCTCGACCTTTGTGTAGTTTAAACACAATATGTCATTGACCCATGCAATGATGTCATGTCTGCTCATAGTCTCCTGGGTTATCGAGGTAGAGTACACGTTGACCGCCATTCCCCAGCTGCAAAGAGAAACACAACATTAGGGCTCAAGTCCCAGAAAGTTCAACAAACTCAAGTCAAGGCCTGAACATACAGGCAGATCTCCTGATGCAAATGACAAGTATTAAAAAAACTGGCTAATCAATATTTATTATGCCATGAAGCTAGGGCTCACAACATTACTTTACCTATGGGTGGATGGAAGGAATGGCTTCTTTACTATGTTAAACACAAAATTCCAAAGATAACAATTTATTTAAAACACAGGAAAAGTATTCTAAAAGAAAATAATATTGAATTTTCACAATATAACACTTTTGGCATCCCACTTATTAAACCCCTTTTTAGCAGTAATGTAGTTTGGTTTAAAAGCAGCAATCAGTTAGAAGGAAGTGGGTGGGAGGGTGAAGCAATGATTACTGACCTCCTACCCACCCAATCATGTAACATGACGGAGAAATAGAAGCTGCATGCTTATACGCTCATCTTACTGTGCTTTCTCCTCCAATCAGGATGCTCTTTGTGAGCACATGAATTGACTGGCTCGTTGCACCATTTCCCAATCTCACAATCTAAACTCTAATGTGCAGGGAGTGCAAGAGACAGATATCAAGTCAAATTTAAGTAAGGACCCTGCTTACATTATTAAAAAAAATACATTTATTGATGTATTAATAAATACAGAGCTGCATTACTTGCAAATGATGTTAGTACTTGTATTGTGTGTTGCCCCTTTTGTAACAATATTCTACCACTTCTAACGTCAAGAAATATGTAGAATAATGACACTGGAATTTGAAACTTTCAATTAATCCAAAGCACTTACATTGTAAAAACACTACCAGGACATGTGGTGTGGATGCACATAATTCTGGGCCACAATTCTGCTGCACAATTACAAATCGCAATTTAAACCGAATTGCTTAGGTCTATTTATAAATCACAACAAACACTTGTATTCATGGAAAAATAGTCCACTGAAATTAAATTCAGGCATACTGATTCACATTAATTTTGTTGACATGAGTTATTTTGATCTAGATGTGGGAATGTACTTTATGACCATAATCAGAGCTAGTGACACTCCCTTTGCTATCCCCATGAAGAGGCCTTTAACACAGAATGTGATGTTCCTTTAAGACTCTTGTCAAAGACATGATATATCAGCACTTTTTCTCATTAGCACAATAAAAACATAAAGATGGATCCTTCTCACTTTACCAGCTGCTTTTCTGATGATAGCAGATGGAGGATGAAATGTGAATTGAAGAAGCTACCAGCCTTTTCTAATCCAATAACAAGCCTGTTAAAGAGGACCTGTCCCCATTCACCCTTTTGGATGTGGCAGTAGCAGCCCCTGGCAGACCCCATGACAGCTGTCATGTATCCCTGAATAGTCACTTATTTTATGTTTTAAATTCACTGAACAGACACACAGCAGAGTACTCAGTAAAGTTGGCAGGGTTATCCCCTCTACTCTGTACAAATTGCTGGACTTGTTTAAAATCTCAATATTAGATAACAAGTAGTCCTGCAAGCTCTTGCTTTCTACATTTGCAGAAAGAGACAAGACAGGAGCATGAACTGACAGAAAGAAACTGACACATTCTTAAAAAAAAGCTGCATTGATACTGCAAGCACTTATTTTACTCTACTTTTCTTATACTCAATAAAACAGTGAGGTGACAGTCTCTTTAAAGAGTAATTATAGCCCACAAGCTTGTGGTATGCAAATTATATTTCCCCTTTCTCTTCTCTATAAAGCCATTATAGAATGGTTAATAAAATACACCATGGGCACATCCATTGATGTACACGGACTTGGTCCAACTGATCACTGTAAGTAAGCACAATTACAGCATGAAGAGATCAGCACTCTTATACTGAGTCAGTAAACTAGTTTTTTCATTTGTTCTTATATTATTATTATAGCAGTGATCATGGAAGCAACTATAAAGCAGCAATATGTTGAAACATCTTTTTTTTTAATCCTTGTGGTTGATTTTCTTTTTAAAGCTCTAATGAGCTGGGAAAGCTACTTAGGTGAGTGGGGAAACATCTTCAACATGACAGAATATGTCTACTTTAATGTGAATACTTGTAATTCGATTACCATGACCATGATAAGAGAAGTCATATGGAGGCAGACAACATACATGCTCAGATAAAACTGGCCCTTGATAAAGTAGAACTTTCAAACATAAAGAAAAGCAGAGAAAATAGGCACAAATCAGAGCACAGAGATAAACAACGGTAATGAAAGTGACGGGGTGCCGTGCCATCGTTCTCCCCCTCCCCTCGCCATAGAGCAGATCGGCGCTGTATGTGCAACACTTGTTCATGCATCGTGCAGTCTTTTGTCATTGGAAAATATTGTGAAAGATCCTTTTCAGCGACAATTATTGCACGTGTGTATGCAGCCTAACAATAAGACACTGTAAAACCAACAACACATCTTATAGTGTATATAAGACTGAACTAGGTAAAGATTAACCTTCTTAATTTGATTATTAAAAATTTAGCTTCACTACTAGGTATTCACTGATCTGGAATAAATATTCAGCCAATGAAGACAGAAATATCTACACTTATGACTTGCATATGAATTCCAGATCAGTGCCTCACTATGTAAATTAAGAAAAAACTGGCTCTGGACCTTGAAGAAATCATGTAACTAATGACAGCCTCCTTTTAATATTTTTATTAAACAGGATTTATTTCACAGATTTTCTATCTTCTAGGAACATTTCAACATTTAAACTTGGACCCCAAGACAACATCTACCAGTCACATAAATGCTTTCACACTTTATAAACTACTGCTGATCACGTATAGTTGCTGGTGATAATTATGGTAAACTTTGGTGGAAGCTAGATCCCCAGGGGCCATGAAACTAAATGTTTTTTTTAACATTGCAATATATTCCATTGCCAGGACAAAGTCATGAATAGCACTGTGAGCATTTTCAGAGATGTGAGTTCTGTTTCCTATGCATACAAGGTAAATATACCTTTATGTTCATGTAGACAACACCTGCAAACTATAGATATCTGCAGAGAGCTTTGAGATAAGAGAGAACACAGCCTTTAACCTTTAAACTGTCTGAATATGTTGAGTGTGCATGTGAAGTCACCCAGTGGATAAAATACCATAATGAAAAGAATACAGGACAATCTGGCTATATACTATTACACCACAGACTGAAAAATAATCTAAATCTAATTTCCTAATAATATTTGTGTGGAGATATACTTCACATAAGGGCCCTGATTTATTAAAGTTCTCCAAGGATGGAGAGAATACACTTTCACCAGTGAAGCTGGGTGATCCAACAAACCTGGGATGGATCTGATCCAGGATTCAAAGCATTTGCTAACAAATAGCAAATGACATTGAATAAATCCATTCCAGGTTTGCTGGATCACACAGCTTCACTGATGAAAGTGTATTCTCTCCATCCTTGGAGATCTTTAATAAATCAGGCCCAAGGTGTCAGTATGTAGAAGATTTAAAACCATGATAAGCCTTTCCTCAGATCCACTTATCGTGGATCATAAAAGAACACATGATCTTAGACTGTAAAACCTGGGGCAAATATTCTCCCCGGCCTTCACACAGCACACAGGCCATTACTTTTTGTTTTAGGAATAGGCTTCATAGACTTACAACATACTGAAAAATCTCTGAAAGCAATTAATGCTGCTAATTCATGAGCACCAGAATTATCTGGGTTATGCTTGGATATGTATAGCATGCCTAAAACCCAAAATACGCATTGATAAAATTTGAACTTACATTTTCAAGCGTGGTCCAGCAAACCTGGAATGGAACTTGTCAGGAATCAAAACATTTACTTGCAAATAGCAAACCACTTTAAAGAAATCCTCCCAAGGTTCGATGGATCACCCAGGCTTCACTGATGAAACTGTATCCTCTCCAGCCTTGGAGAGCTTTAATAAACCAGGCCCAATGTTCCTAAATTCACCAGCTACAAAGTTCAAAATAATTTCCTAACTGAAGTTGATTACATTCACACAACTGTAATTTGTCAGATTCTGAATATGTACAACCCTGAATCAGCCAATTTTGTGGTTTAAAGAGCTGATGTGGCTAGTTCCAGTATCTTAGGAAATGGTCATCACTGCACTTAACCAACCAACCTAACTATCACTTGTAAGCAACTAACTCTTTAACAAGTTTATTGACTATCAAATACTAAATACAATAATAAAGCCCACAAAACAACTGTATGGGGCAGGGGAGAGTAGCTTGTCCATTCCTGGAACCAGAAGGATGTTTACAAAAGATAAAGAAGGATAACTATCACATCCATTAACACAAAAAGCAACACAGCCATGGTTTGTTATGATTAGGCTATTTATGGTTCTATTCCATTGGAACAGCTCCCATTTTTATCATTCAGTTCTCGTTGGGGGTTATCCATGTCCAAAAACCTCATGCATAATTTTTCTATTACTTGAATAATTTTAGGGGCTTTCCTCAAAGCCCACTGAATGAAAGAAGCACTATGCGTACAGACCGGGCTCCTGAAAAAGTGTAGTTGGAAACTTCATGTAGAACACGCCATAGTAAAAACATATTGCAGATTTACAACAGCAAGAGGCCAATTTCCCCACAGTAAAAAATTATATTAGAGCTTCATAGGTGGTCTATAATTTATTTATGTTTTCCTTTACTATAAAAACACCATGGTCTTGATGACTGGATCTGCTCATTGCACTGTAATTATTTATAGCACTTTGGCTGCAAAATGCTTTCCTGTTCTGTTCCATTTTTAGTACGGTTTTGTTTTAAATTACTATTTCCTATTACAACAGATTTCTCATAGACAATTCATGGTGCTGTGTGAAACTGAAATCTACAGTATTTTAATTTCTTGTCACAGTGTAGTGAATGAATGTGTTACAGGTACAAATCTGTGCTTGCTGTCATGTTAATCCAGTGGTTTCAATACTTTGTGCAATTGGTGCAACATTTGTACAGATCAGGAGTGATCCTACATAGACTTTACTGACTGATCCAAAGGTCTGAAGTCATTGGGCAGCATGACAGACGGACAACTAACCTTTTCAGTAGCAAACATAGGTATGTATTACCAATCCGGCTATTTTTGTGAATACATGGTTTTTTTTTTTATAGAGCAAGAAAGGATCAGAACTCCTGCAAGGTTGAATGTAGTGGCAGGCTCTTCTGGAAAGATTTCCTTACTTTCTGTTTGGTTATCACCAGAACAAGAAGTGAAGAAATAGGAAAACGGAAGTAAAAATTCTCTTTTTAAAAAACAAAAGTAGAGGTAAATCCTCTGCTGGCTTTCAGGGTTCTTCCATAATGCTGAGAATTTTTGCACATTAGGGAATGCTTATCTGCCATAGTGCATCCCACCAGCACTGCGACATAGGCAATGTACCCAGTCTCTATGTTGCAACAACGCTATTCTGTGTCCGCATTTGAAGTCTTTGGACATCTTTACTGGTCTGGTGACAAAACTGTGTTGAGTTTGTACACTAAGATGGGAAACCTTTTGAAGGCTAAATGAAAGGTTAGTGCAAAATTACACTCCTTAATAATAAAATAGTACTTTTAGTGGTGTGTATATCCACAGTAAAAGATGGGAAACTGAGAAAAAATAGAGAGATTTTGATTTGAAAGAGGGTCAGCTGTAATTAAGGGATAGTTGGAAGGTATGGATTCATTGACATTAATGACTTCATCTTAAACACTGCACCCAAACCAACATTTCTCTACTGCATTTGTAAATGCGGTTTTGAGAGGGAGTCACCTAACTCTACCCCACAGAATCATGGACTGGAATATGGAACCTTTGCACAGTTTTGTGTAGATAACCACAGGCTTGAATTTAAAAATTCTATTTTAAAAAATCTATAACCTCATCAATATACACTTTTTTTCATCTGCTCTACAATGTCAAACAACGTTCCAACTTTTCCAAAAAAAAAAAAAAAAAAAAAGCATGTGGTCAAATCACTGCAGAATCAAGTCATTCTTTCTAAGAATATAAACTGATTACAACATATAACAGTGGCTGTGAACACTATGAGATCTGTGAATACCATTAGAGAATTGAATAAGTCACACTGCTATTCCTATAGTCATAACTTGGCAAAACTGCAAACTAACATAGCTTGGAGTTCCAAAGCTTGATAGCCAACATTGTAAGAAATAAAAACAGACACAAAGGGGAACTGATTAATGTTCTATACCTAATAACAATGTGGAATGTCTAAAATTTACTACACATTTTTATCACAATAAGAAAAAATAGGATTAGCGTTTTTTGAATGGAATGCAATGAACAAAAATACCAGTATGCAAAACTGAAACAAGAACACAGTGTTTAGAATTGGCAGTTACCAATCTTTGAATGCCACAACATTTCCAACAAGGAAACAAATAAGAAACAAAAAGTGAATGCATAAAAATAGTCTTTAATTCCCATTTAAATAAAATGAATCACAAAAAATGCCACAAATCCAACAGCTTCTGTCCTGCTGCAATATCAATTTTAGGACTGTAGTTGTACCACATATATATGAGTTCTCATGAGAAACAACAGTATTTCCAGGTATGATTGCAATAAAAACTATACCAGGAGATGTCATAAATTTGTAGATTTTTTCTATAAGAAAATGTGGGATGTGTTTGAGAAATCCTTTCATATTCCTAGATGCCAAGATCCAAGAACAGTGGGTATTTCCAGTACTTTATTTCCTAATGACACAGGGCGCTGACTGTCATGCAATAGATTGCTGCAAATGAAAAACAAAATGATCTCAAACTTTCCAAGTAGATGAGTTTTTATGCTAATAAATACAATACACAAAATGAAGCAAAGCTGAATGACCTTCAGTGCAAAGACAAGCTTAGGACATCAATCACACCACTTGTAAGTACATACAAGATCTGGAGGATATTACCCAGCAAATACTAAGCTATCAGTTTTCTAAGTGTGTCATAAAGGTAATACAGCAAATAAAAGCTTGGGACTGCCGTGGTAAATGTACAGAGATAAAAACTCTGGCATGTTTGTATTGTCAATCAACACTGTGACAGGCTGTATATTAGAATAAGAAATGTATAAATGTACAGAGATAAAAACTCTGGCATGTTTGTATTGTCAATCAACACTGTGACAGGCTGTATATTAGAATAAGAAATGTATGATCATGGGGAGTATTAAGACAAGTAACTGCAATAACTGTCCCCACTGGAAGGTTTTCCCTCAGTTCTTGATACAGGGTCAACCTAACATTTTGGTCGACAATCACCGCTAGAACAAATAGGGTGAAACTACTTAGTGGGAGGAGCGAAATAGAAACCCGGAAGGCAGGATGCAGTATCTGCTCTCTCTATTCATTTATCTGTCCTCTGGTGCCACCTCTTTGTTCCACCTGAGTCCTCACACTGCTTCGGGTATCACACGAGCCTGGGGGAGAATGTGACCACCCATTTCCCATTTTTGACAATGCTCATGCCTGAAGGCCAAATACTGTCAAATTGTGGTGGAGGGACCAGAATGAAATGTACCCAATATTTACACAAGCTATTCACCCTAAGATAGATAGATAGATAGATAATAGATAGATAGATAGATAGATAGATAGATAGATAATGAACAGAAGAATATACAGCTTGAAGAATGTACAGAAGAATAAATCGCAGGACTTAAACGGAAAAATGCAGCATACTTTTGACATCAGTTTAAGGCACTTCCTAGATCATTCAGAATTCATTACAAGTGCGGTTTGCATCTGCATTTCTATAGCCTTGAATAGAAAGAGAAGCAGTTAATGTGAAAAGCCTGTGAATGCTTGCCCTACGATATTGAGAAAAATAACTATCAGCCAGACAGTATCAGTCAGGAAAGGACCAATAAACTGGTCCTGCATGCTTTCAGTACTATACCTGTAAAATAAATAATCTGAGACCCCTCCTAATGTTGTGAGATGCTATACTGTTAGCTGGTAAATCATTTGATATACTATGGTCCAATCTATGAGCAATATTGATGTTCAGATTGTGCCATCTTGCATGTTAAGACAAATGACATAATCTTTTATTGGTGTTTTAATATTTTCCAAAAAAAGTTTTTGTTATTTGCTTTTATATATGTGCCATTTAAGTCCCCTTTTTTCTGCATATTTTGAATTGCTACAATACTGTGGGGATATGGCAGGCAATTATAGAAATATTGAACTAAGCAGGTGATCAACTCATCCTATCAATTTCAAAATAAATATTAACCCGTATCTCACTGGCTCCTTCTTATTACATTGACCACCTTCCTGTGCTATTTATTTGGCCCAACTACCGTATAGAGAATAAAATAGGAAAGACTGTAGTGATTCTTCCAAGCATGCAGATTGTTCTGGCAGTTTCAGGCAAAAAGACTTCTTGGTTCACAGATATGGAACAAGCTTGTCATAAATGAGTTGAACAAAAAGCGTGAACTCCAATGTTGATTCAACTTTTTTGTTCCAGGCAAAATAAACCAGGCAAGAAGTGCCTGAAGCCTTCTTCTCTGTCTGAATAACATTTAGGGTCATGAAGAGACCCAGGAGAGGGCTTGTGGCACACTTGTGTTTTAATGCATAAGTGAATTCCAGGCAAATGTTGGAATTCCATCATTCGTTGCTTGCACCAGGTCAGTATAACTCACAGTAAAGCCAAGTTTAGGAGCATGGACTTCAGAACAAACATTTTTGAAAGTTCACATCAGTTGAATGGCTGTCTACATATTTTGTTCTACTTTAAACAAAAAGTCCAGCCACCTGAAAAAAAATGGTGTTGAAGTATAAGGAATGCTTAATATTATGTGATATAAACAATTGAAGAATGTCTATATTGGCATATTGCATAGGGATGTACCGTATATTAGAATGATTCTGAATATTGTGATACACATTTTAATACAGGGGTTACGATCCAATATACTTTAATATATAGCGACATGGTCAAGATTTAACATTGTGGCCAGACCACATTATTATTATTATTAAAAAGGATTTATATAGCGCCAACATATTACGCAGCGCACATACGAGGGACTTTGAGGAGGTGATCCCACATGAACAACCATCAGCCAATGAGAAGACGGGTATAAGAAGGTAAAATCCATTAACAATACAATGTCACAATGGTGATGCCACTGACCTGCTGAGTACAGCCACATTTCTTTCATGATCGTTTCCACTGACAGGAGAATAGACAAGTGCTGCATACACAGTACTGTTTAGTTCTGCGGTGAAGGGAGGAGGAAGGATAAGCGGGAGCAGGAAAGTGCAGTGGTTGTTCCTGCATGGTTTTTTATTATTTTTTCATGGGGGATTGGTAGACAATGTTTGGGGACCACAGTACACATGCTAGATTCCACCCCCCCCCCCCCAAAATGAGCAGGACCGTTCATCTTGGTGACAATCATCTAGCGTGTGTATGTAGCTTAAACTATGATGGCATCAAAAGTGGTAAACATACTGCCATGTTCTTGTGGTCCCACCTACTAACAGACTATTGTAACTGTTAGTTACAATAGTCTACCAAATTGGGAGCAAGATTTATTACTAGATCTAGATATATCAAGAATGTGGTCTACAGAGAAATGTTGTAAATGTGAAACTGATTAGTACTAAAGGTGTGTATACTTTTGACGTTTATGACACTAGATTACAGACAGTATGTTTCATAGTTTCTAGACAGAAGCATCTTCCATTTCCTGCAAGTGCCACAAAAGGGTGTGGCAGAAATTGCTACTTTATGAGTAATTCCTTCTAGGATTCTTTCATCCAACACATAAAATCTGCTGAGCAAACTTCCCTGCATACAGAAAGAAATATAGTATACGGTATAGTTTATTGTGTTAGCAAGCGATGGAGGATGATGCCATTAGGACTACATAAACCATTTGTCTGGTGGAAACACAGCTTACGCCTTCTATGCACAGACAGCTTGCGTGTTCCTTTTACAATCACTGCAGAAATAATCTTGTAATCGGTTATCCTCACAACTTTCTGAAACGTATACACATTTCATTTTTCTATAATGAAATGAGGACAAGGTTTAACCAGCTGCACAGAATTTCAAGCATGCATGAAAAGCTTTACAATTCAACACCACGGACCTTTGTCATATCTGAGCATGTGTTACTACTTGCTTGTTACCCCTTAGACACCAGCAAGAATAAAACAGACCATATATTATGCCATGTCAAATCTTCACTATTTCTTATGTGATCTGGCTGACAAACTATAGCACTCAAAAAAAGAAAGTTATACATTTTCTTTTCAAAAAAAGTTTGCCTTAGGATAATAAGAACATTGTTTCTTTTAGAAAACTTGTGATTGTTGCCTTTAACAACATGGACATCCAGATTTCACACCCATAGGGTACCTCTAGATAACCCTCCTTCAGCAGACAATGCCCCTGATTCATCAAACAAAATCGGATTATCGGTCGCGCATTCGTATTAGCGATCCGGAATCGCGCGCGATCGCGCTATTCAACAACCGGAAAAGCTCGCGCACGGAGCCGCGCTTATCCGACAGCTTTTTACTGGCGATCATGCATCAGGATGAGAGTGGACGCGCGCACTCGAGTCCCGGACCGCGGTAATCCGCGATCGCGGGTCGCGCGTATTATCGCGCTTCCCGCGATCGCGAATTTCAATGATGAATCAGGGGCAATGTTACAAATGCTTAGGTTTGTTTTTTCCTATGTAAGATAGCAAAGGAAAAATTGAGAAAAGGGTATTACTCCACAGTATAGGTGCACTGAAAATGTACACTAATATGACACAACTTTTTTTTAACATTTAACGTTTTCAAGAAGCACATTTTGTGTACTTGTGTAGATTTGTTAATTTTCATGCAGTGTATGTATGCAGTGTACCAGTATCTGTAAAATTAAATAACAGCAAACTATGTCATAAAAAAGTGTTAGTGCAGCACAATGACAAGCTCTATTGAAATAAATTGTTTTTACACGCAAATGGCATTTTCCCGAAGTAAATTACATGCCTTTTATAGTAAAAGTCAAAGTGTAAACAAGTCCCAAGGGTCTCCTGATATATGCATGTATTTACAAGGCATATCTTGCACTTTGTTTTAAATTCACTTATATGGGGTAAGTTATACTTTAGGAATAACAGTACTTTTAGTAAAGGTATCCCTTGCTTAGCCCACCATCCAAAGCTACACTTTCCTGTCCCCTCTGGGAGCTGCCCATAGATGTCTGCAGAGTTGGATGCACCTGTGCAGTAAAATCACCAATACATTTTCTGTGAGCCTTTAATTGCATTTTACAGCAGTATTGTTAATATATACATTAATATTTACATTAAATAGGGGTTGCAATTGACAAGCAGATACAGACAATGACACAGGAGGAGGAGAGGACCCTGGCCAAAACAGCTTACAATCTAACAGAAATATAAATAACTGAACATGCCCATACAATTCTCTTATAGATGGAACACTTGAGACCAAGATGAGCCACTTGATATGTTAACACAACCCTTTCCAAATGTTTACAGAAACACTTGCCACATATGAACTTATCAATTCACAAATGTAGTATCAGGAAACAAAAGTTCTATTCCAGTCTGTCCCCTTAACTTCAGTTATTCCCAAGGTGGGTGCTGCTATCCTGCCTCTTGCATTGTATAGTAAGAGTGAAATGAAGCTTTAAATCATAGCCCACAACTTAAAGTCTCCTCTGCCTTTCTCTGGCAGTCATATGTCACTGAGGTCAGCAGGCCATAGGCATGCATTAGGACCAAAGTAGTCAGAGATATAAAAAGTAAACTAAAGATGTTTAACAAAAAAAAAAATACAATTTCAGAAAATTACTGGAACTATATATTCTTCTTAGACTACATGTTTTCTGAAAAGGAAAAGTAAAACAAAATGAGACCAAGATTCAAATTTTATTACATGATAGGGGACTGTAAAAGTTTAGTTTAAATATGTTACCACTTTCAGTCTTGTGAGCTTCAAATTTGTAAATCTGAATTATTTTTTTTTTTGCCACTCAATATTGAGGCAAAATGAATCTTCTCAATATATAGAAAAACACAAGCTATCAAGGAGCTGAGATATGAAAGGAAAAACATTTCACATGCAATGTCTTTTTAAGGTACAGTGGTACACATGCATTAAAGAATGTTAGAAGAAGTAATAAACTTTTACTTCTGGACTCAATTGGGCCATTGTAGCCAACATTCCTTAAGAAAATTTAAGAGTGCCAGGGGAAATGTGGAATTTCACTACAAATTACTATCTGTAAGGATAGCTGTGTCTTGGGGGAACCCCTTCCAAATCATGAAACATGTGTTTCATCATACAAGCTTAGGTTTGTCAAGGGAAGGAAATGTAAGTCATTGTTTTCTGGCTGCTGTACAGACACAATTAGATTGTATCATTAACCTGAGGAAACAGAAATTTTGCAATAATACACTGTGGGGGACTGCAAGTTGGGGAGATGTGGTTTTTATGTAACCTAGGTGAAGTTTTAAACATGTAGTGCATAATTGGTAACAGCTGATAAAAGGAAAATGAGTCACCAAACAAGGTCAGCTAGAAATATATTTTTCTAATAAACATGAAAAATGTTTGCAGCAATTCTATCACGAGTGCATTACAGAGGTTGTATTTGTTAAACACTCTTTTTGCAATGATAGTTACCTACTTGCCATGCCTCAGGTCTGGCTTCAAAACTTTCTGACCCGAAACAAAGTATACAGATAAGGAGGTCTCACACCGTAGGCCAGACATCTAGACTTTCCATCAAGAGGCCAACAACGGCAGCTCCCATTCTTCCACTGTGACAGTATAACTCTAAGGCAGTGTTTTTCAACCAGGGTTTTGTGGAATCCCAAGGTTCCTCAGACACCCTCGATCAATGAGCAGTTTGTGACTCTCAGGTCAGTTTAACAGATATCAACCATCTTTTTGGCTGACTGTCATTGTGACATTTTTCCCACTGGCCAGTAAAATAAGAGGTATATATAATATGGTCACTGGCAATAATATAGGAGATCACCACACTAATATACTGTGAGCTGTGGATATATTAATTATAGCAAGGGTTTCCCAAAGCCCTGAAAGTTATTACAAGGGGTTCCCCCATAATAAAGAGTTTTAGAAACATTGCTCTAAAGCATACCAGAGCATATGGTCATATACCACCTATGTTTGGTCCCACACAGTATCAGAGATTCTGATGGTAAAGAGCTGGAGAAAAAGTGTCAGCCTCTAAAAATAAACTGCCCCCAGATTAATATTTCCCAATGCACTGCTTGTGCTTCCAAGTCAAATTTATACATTTCTCTAATCCACAACTTAGCCTTAGAAAGCAACTAAAATGTAATTATTTTTAATACTTCTTATTCTGCAAAAGAAACATTACTACACTATTTGTAGTGCTGTCACTCTGTAGCACTAAAATGGAAAAGATAGTACAAGTTTCTTGATGGTCCTAAAAAAAGCCAGGCAAATCCTGCTTGAGAGCGCTATGGTTTACTGTGGAGAAAGACAGACACCGATTACCATTTGAGGGATGTATTCTTCTTGGAAACATAATGTCAAATCATAGCCTTTCACAATATGGACTATAGCCATTACGTTCCCATGCAGTGCAACTCGTATAGCCAGAAGTACAAGGCAGATGTTCATCTACATTGCAGAACTAATACAATATGCTATGCAGTCATTAAAGCATTACAGCTCATACATTCTAAAAAGAATAGTGTTGGTAACTAGGAGCAAAACAACACAAAACAATGAGCATGTAAGTAAAGTTTCCTGTAATCAAGAATGCAGATGTTCTTTTTCCTAATCATGTTTCACAACCACAAATAACGGCCCCTTTTCCAACAATGGTGGTGTTATCCACCTGGAAATTTATTAAGACCATTCACACAATCTTCTCTCTGTTCTAGTAAGTGTAACCTTGTTGTGGTTTTGTTATATAATACATTTAAAGCAGGATGGAGTTTGATCTTTATACTACACCATGGCTTAAGTTTTTTTTTTTAATCATAGTCTTATATAAACAGGCTGTTAGAAATAGATATCTGAGTTCTTTCTAGGCTTAGGCTATGTACACACGTTAGACTTGTCGTTTGAAAGGAATTTTCACAATCCTTTCCAATGGCAAAAGACTGAAAGAAGCATGAAAGAGCGCTGTACATATAACACTGTTCTGCTCTATGGAGAGGGGAGGGGAAGAACGAACGAGTGGCACCCCTCTGCACTCTCCTTCTTTCACTTGTATTGCAGTCGCTCATCGTTTATGGATCCGCCAAGACGAATCCATAAATGACGTCGGACGGTCTCTGTACACGTCAGATTTCCGCCAGTTGCTAGCCCTGAAGCGATAATCGTATGAGAATCATCTGATGTGTGTACGTAGCCATACTTATGTTTTTACTGATGTATTGAATACTGTGAAATACTGTTGAATACAATTACTAGTGGAAGAGAGAAGAAATGATCAATATACACTCTTAGGCCATATTATTAGGTAAACTGCTAGTACCAGGTTGGACCAATTTTGTTTTTAGAACCATCATAGATTTACCATTGTGTTGGAAACATTCCTCAGGAACGTAGGTCCATATAAACATACTAATATCATGCAATTGCTGTCTATTGTCAGCTGCATATCCATGATGCAAATCTCCTGCTCCATCACATTCCAAAAGTGCTCTATTGAATTGAAATCTGGTGACTGTAAGGGCCATTTGAGTACAGTGAACACATAGTCATGATTAAGAACCCAGTAAGAGATGATTTGGGTTGTTACATGGTACAGTATCCTGCTGGAAGTAGCTATCAGAAGCGGAGTACACTGCAAAGGGATAGACATAGTCAGCAACAATACTACAGTAGATTTCTGCATTTAAACAATGCTCAAAGGGCATTGGGGCAAAGGGGCTCAAAGTGCGCCAAAATATATTTCCCACACGATTTTACCACCACAACTAGCCTGAACCGTTGATAAAAGTGAGAATGTATCCTGCTTTCATGTTATCCATACAAAACTCCGACCATATCATCTGAATACTTCAGCAGAAATCAAGATATAATAGACCAGGCAACATTTTTCCAATCTCCTCTTGGTTAGCCTGTAGGGACTGTAGGCCCTTTCTTAGTTGACAAGAATGTATTGGGTGTTCATTGATGCTCTTTTGTATACCTCAGTTGTACCGAATAATTTTTGAAGCTACTGTGGCCTTTCTTTCTATCAGTTCAAACCAGTCTGGCCATTCTCTTCTGACATCTGACATTTTTGCAAAGAGAACTGCAGTTCACTGCATGTTTTTATTCTTCAAACTATTCTCTTTAAACCCTAGAAATGGTTATGCATGAAAATCCTAGCAGATCAACCAGACCAGCAAACCTGGCTACAAGACCATAAAAATTCACTTAAATAACCTTCCCTATTCTGAAGCTTTGTTTGAGTTACTGCCATGTGATTGACCAACTGATTACATACTTTCATTAACAAGTAGTTGACCCTAATAAAGTTGTTGGCGACTGTCTGTAGGCATCCTACACACAAACTTAGGGCTCAGTGCTGTAGCCAACGAATGTCCTGTCTAAGTTTCTACCCGTATTCATTATTTTAATAATATTTATATTATGTGTGCCGAGTACAGAAGTATCTGTAGTGTCATTTGATGCATTTTACACGCAGTGTTAGAATGTAATATATAGGACAATTCCAAAAGTGAGAATATCCCTTTACATTTAGAGTTGTATCATCTCAAACAATTGTAAACAATAGATATTAGGAGATCTCCACAAAATGTTTATAAAAAAAATGCATGTATGTTTAAAAAAAATCACACATGTATAGATATTAAAAAAGGAAAATTATTGCCTGTGTGCCAGAGCAGACTACAGGTCCAATATGGTCAACTGGATGGGAGTAAAATGCTAAGCCCTATTTATACCTATCCACATTTGATAATGAGAAGGGCGGACACCTTTACAGGCAAGGGGTACATCTCGTGTCATGTGACAAACCACCCCTGATCCTCATTTCATGGGATGTTAGATGTTAATACACAAAAAAAGTTTGAGCTTAGTTATCACTACCATATTTATGCTGGTTTCTCAAAGTAACAAATGCAATAATAAAGAGGTTTGATAAATCGTTTTGTTTAGCAACAAGAAGATTTTACAGAGATCTATACATCAGACTAAAACAAGGACACATGAGGGGAAATAGGGACAGAAGGATTTGGTTCCAAAGGAGAAACGAGGGACATTTAGGAGCTATGTCTATGCGGTCTGGCCAATCTGCAGCAGAATGTGCTTTTGGCCAGTCTTCTCTAAACACCATAGAGGGGGAGGACCCCAATTGAGACTATAATCATAGCAGTGGTATGCTGAATTTTCTGGCACCAAGAACTGGCAGGTTGTTGCTACACAGAGAAGGAACTTGCAGAAGATAGACACTGGGAAGTAATTATAAGAAATAGAGGATAAATAAGGCCATCAAGAGGAATCCAAAACATTTTTTTTTTTTTAGAATTGCAGCTTTTTTTTCTAGTATGTCAGTTAAATAAATCCAAAACACTAAGGAATAAAGTGACATCAAGAGATATTGTCAATTTTGCTTGTCTTGCTATGAATAAAACTTTCAAATAAATTGTATTACAACTTCTCCAAAATGAACCTTCCTATTTGTACATTCTGCTACAGACAAATGTATCAACACAGGAGTACAAAATGTACTGTTATTGCTGGGAAAACACCTAAAATTAGAAGGCAACTTTAGTGGACTTTAAAACATGGCAAAATAGTAACAAAACATAACTGTTTTACTGTGCAATTTTGTCTTGAATTATTGTGTGCAGAGAGAGATCTGAGAATGTGCTAAGCTGTGGAAGGCATTTAATAGGGGGTCTGGCTGTACAATGTAATATGATGACCAAGAAAACTGGCTGCTAGCTTAGGAAAAGGTTTTTATACATTAACAAGTAACACAACTGCACATTTGGCAATTCCTTCTGCTACCAACTTGTATCTAGACTTCAAGCTTTCTGTCATGCCTGCAAATTATCCATCCAGAAACCCATCAGCTTTTTTTTTTCCCTATCAGCCTAGTCTTAGGAATTTTTATTGTATTATAGACATTCAGGATTACAAAAATAGTGTCTGACAACACTTATTTCAAATCAGTATAAGCAGTGAATAGGTTATTCAGCAATGAATACAAAATATCAGTGACAAAAACACTCCACATTTCTAGATGGCTGCCTTGGCATTTGGATCACTGTAGACCTGAAGAACTGTACTGTTGTTCTAAACCTTTTTAACCATAGTGACAATAATGCTACAAATACATATATCTGCGCAATGACCACATTAGTTAACTGTATTTGTTGTATTATTTTTACTTTCCAGTTACATTTAAACTATATAATTGGGATCTGTGACATATATTGACTGCCAAAGAATGCCATTTTTGTCCTAAATAATACCTAGTTATTTAGCTTTCATGATGAGCTAATGGGTTTAACACTTAAAACAATGACCAGGAAGATGCACGCAGATCATGGAAATTAATTTGGAGTCATACTTGTTCCTTGTCAGTGATTTATAAAGCATTGCAACAATTGATTCAGCATGACAACCAGACAGCTAGCATTTTTATCAGGAAAAGGCAGTAATGTTAGACCATATTGGGGGCTTCCTTTATGCTTAAAGTGGAACTAAATCCGTAAAACCCACCTGTCCTTGTTCTATCACTGGGGGCTGCCATCTTCTTGTTTTCTTCCTTTCCTGGGGACAATCTTCAGCCATCTTGACTGAGCTGGGAAGCCTTGCACATGCAAGGAAGCCAGGATTGCCGAGTATCCCTGGCAACAAAACTGACAGCTGGGCGGCAACCAGGCAGGCACAATTATTGCAGAAGGTACATCACATATCCCTTCCTGCAATAAACACCTGCATGCTTGTGGACTATTTAAAGTGGGTCTTTAAGTTCACTAAAACAGTCAAATGCAGCACTGCATACTTTTTTACCTTATAAAAATAGTCTAGTCTGCTTTTCCCTAATAACCAATATCTATTCTCTAGGATAAATTAATTCATTGTCTTTATACATTATTGTCCCAGCTCTAAAGCAACCAGGGTGCCAACTATTCTATATACATATATATTCATCATCAAGTGTTTGATGTACCATTCACTGGTTCATCAATTGATGTGCATTACCTAGTTTACTACCACTGTTAACCAATCAATAATACAAAGAAAAAATATTATGCCGCCACATCTTCAATTGATAGAAAGGCCCATATCACATAGTTGGTAGCTAGCATTAGAAAGACAACGTTAGAATGTACATTTATTCATTTGCAGCTAAAGTATAGATGGAATAAAGGCCATCATTCTGAGCACAATTCTAATGCAATCCCACTGGCTCGAGCATAGTGAGGTTTCCACCTTGTATAAAAGTAAATGTGTTTTTTTTTTTTTTGTAGCGCACACCCAAAGAACTGCGTGATGGAACGAAAGTGTCAACATTCTCCTGGTAATGAAAAAATAACAGCATGAAATGCTACCCACAGTTCAGGAGGGAGTGATGTATAAACAAAATAGTGGGGTGTCAGGGAAACGGACTCATAAATGGCTAGTAGCAAAGAGAGATAGAGTTTGCCAACTGCTGTTTAACTTTTAACACAGTAATTTAAAAGAAACAAGCTGGATTCTTTGTAAACCCTCCATAACCTTGCACTTTACAGGCCAAGCATACAGCGAACAGGAATGGCCAACAGGCAAAGGGCCAGTTCATAAATTGGATTTCTCAGGAAAAGAAAGCTTATAAAATATATATCCAGTGGGACCAGTTCTGTCTTTAGCATTAGCAGACCAAAATATTGAAATTAAAGTGAATGAATTTTGCAGACTTCGCAGCTAAGTCATTGTAAATGGGTATACTTTACTAAGGAATTTGCTTCCTCTTACTTTTTTCAAAGAACATGCTCATGAAAACTTCAGAAAAAACACAATACAGTATTTAACCCAAAACATATATATTTTGTGTATATTAGTAATTCTTCAGAAATATTTTCATGCATGGATTTTGTTTGAGAGTGCTTTTCCTAAATACCTTCCAAAACAAGCCTCACATTTTAAGCTTGACCATAAATCACTGAAATACATAGCACTGGATCATTCTGCAACAGACAAAGCTTTCATCAGCAATTGGTTATTATTCTTTAACACTTATGTCCCAGAAGTCATCAGAACAAGCAAAATTACATGAACATAAGCAAAGAAAATACTAAAATATCTGAGATAAATTCATCTATTCAGTTTCACCAATTCCTGCTTTTTCTATAAATCAGATAAATGTTCAGTTTGAAGAAACAGGATAGGGTTTGTCAGCTATGTGACTGCCAGTCCACTTGTTAGAAATAATGTCTGCTATCATCATCTTAGACTGAGAGCCATCTTGAAGTAGAAACCAAAATGGGCATTTGTTCTGAACAACCAGAAAGGGGGTGCCATTAATAAGTTCACAGAGAGCTGATATTATAAGACAGTTTAGGGCCCTGTGCTTGAAAGTCAAAACTGATCTGAAGGCAAAAATAAGTACTTGGAAGTTAATAATTCCAGTGTAGCCCTAATTGTTTCATACACATTAAAATCACTTGCATGAACCTAACTGCAAGTATTTTTATCCTCTTCAACGTGCACGTAACATAAAACAAAAATAGCTATTGGGCAGCACTCTGACTCTTTGCAGTGCTAGGTCCCAGGTTTGAATCTTGCCCAAGATACTATCTGCATAGAGTTTGAAGGATCTCCCCGTGTTTGCGTGGGTTTCCTCCAGTTTACTTCCACATTCCAAAAACATGCAGTTAGGTTAATTGGTTTCTCCCTAAAATTAAGCTTAGACTGTGGTAATGGCATATGACAATGGCAGGGACAGACTGTGAGCCCCTTTGAGGGACAGCTAGTGACATGACATATAGACTTTGTTCAGAGCTGTGTAATAAGTCGGCGCTATGTAAATACTGTGTAATAATATTATATTGGTTCTGGATTAGTGACTAGGAAGACCGCTGAAGCCAAAGTTTTAGCAATACAGGGATCTAGTCATTTTAAAGGGAGAAGTCATGTCTGGGTTATAAAAGAATGGTCAGGCTCCCACCAACAAGACAATGTGCACATCATAATTGACAAATCTCCACAGTCCTAAGGGCAGTAGGTATGCTATAGCACCTGATGGCGCCCCGTTTAAAATCCCAGCATTATTATATATTATATTGTACTGTGTGCAAGTTTGCTTTAAAGATCAGTTTATCGTTATCCATGGTTTAAACTGCAAATGACCATTACAAACAATATTCACAACCGTGCATTCTGGCTCACCTCGTAGTTGTATCCTTTGGATGAACAGATTTTGAGCACTGTGATGCTTTTATTTGCACTAACAAGTCAGTATTCAGTGTACTAATGCAGCTTCAATCACCTTATGGTTAAAGAGATAAAAACAAGGCCATTTTAAGCCCTGTTTGGACACATGGACATTGATTTTCTGTGCAGGTTGTATTTTATTAAATCCTTGTAGCCAGATGTTTTTACTCTATTGTAATGGGTGAGCAGAATGTTCCAGGTCACTCTATTTTCTTAGCACACAAGTGTCATAACCTTAAATAAATCTAATGTCATAAAATATACAGACTGATAACATTAACAGCTTTGGGTCAAATGTTACATCTGTAAGAAAACTACAGAAATGTAAAAATAAAAATAAAAGACCTGACAACCTCAGTGGTCGTTTATCAACACTCCAAATGTATAACCCAAAGGTAACAAGTATAATGCTTTGCCCTGAAAATGATTTACTAATTCTTTTAGGTAGGTCATCTCACAGCTTCCTTCATATGGGTTGTAACGATTTAGCATTTTTACAGAAAACTATTTGAAAACAGGGGAGGGGGGTCCCTGGGACCATCTGTTGTAACTAAGCTCTAGGCAGATAATAAAAAATAAAACATTTAACTGACATGTATTCTTAAAAGATAATGCATTCATTAATAAATGCTGCTGGTGTATGTATCTGCATCTGTCATTATGTTTACTGTAATCCACTACACTGGAAAGCTCAGACAGTTCTAGAAATGCCTATATTGAGACTGAAAGGTCACCATTCTTGATTAAACACGAAATGTTCCCAGAGTGAAAACATTATATTTTTTTCAAAAAAGTAAAACCTGTAAAATGAACTTCTAATTTATAGTAAACCGTCTTCAAAATGAAATAATATACATTTGAATGTTTGGTTTGTGTGTTGCAGCTACTGCTCAACATGCCATGGCTTTAAAGTGGTCCAGCTTTCCCATTTCATTTTAGGTTTTCAATGCACACAATAGGGTTTATTTATAAAGCAGTGAATCTGACAATCTTCACTAAAATATTTCCTGGTGGAGAATCTTCCAGGAGTATTTGGTAGTAATTGATTCTCCACCAGAGAATGTTTCCCTGAATTTCAGATTTATTGCTTTATAAATGAAACCCCATGGGCTCTATTTATAAAGCAGGGAATCAGACATTTCCTCAAATAAATCCATGTGTTTCAATAGCAGTAACTGATTCTCCCAGTAAGGAATATTAGATACACTGTTTTATAAATATAGCCCAATGTGTTATCTGTACTGCTAATAAACACATATCAATGGGGGAGATTAGCAAATTTGTTGGAAGATTTAACTGTTTTTTTTAATTTATTCAATTCATCCTATTTAATTATAAAGCCAATATAATAGTTCAGGCCAGATGGCTTTGCAAGCATGATAAAAGATAAAGTCTCAAAAACAGGAAAAGATGGTGGGCTGCCTATTACAACTAAATATTTTCATCTGTTTTTCAGGCTAAAAAAGAGAACAGCTGACTGGTGGCTAAAATGAGCAGGGACCCTTTTTTCTCAAATGTATTTATATGTGATCCAAAACAGATCCATATTAGAAGTAAGGGTTAAACAAAAGTATGGCATGTTAAAAAAAAGAATGAAATGTGCTAGAGGGTGAACCCTTAGATCATCTGTTACAAAATTTGATTACAGTATTTCTGGTATGACAAAAATTTTATGAAGAATCAGAAAGTGCTCCTCAGAGATAAGCAAGAACTGCAATAAAGTATTGAATTACAATTCAATAGCAAACAGTACATGCAAAAATGACTGTGCTTTTGTGAAATATACCCCCAACGGTCCATCAATGTCCAACAGATACCCCCCACTGTATCTTATCTCTGCAACTACTTAAGCGTTCATGTTTTCCAGAAATACCGAACGTGAAATGTAAAAATCTGTTCTTTACAAAAAAGACACAAGCAAAGTTTTAAGCTCTTGTCCAACTTCTGTTTACCTGCTATAATGTATTGCAAGTAATAGAAAATAACTTTGAAGAAGTTTTATTGGAAATGCCTTCTTTCATTTACCATAAACTGCTCCAGTTGTATAGCCAATTTTAACACAAAATGTAACTTATCTAACTGTTCACACATCTTAATGTTGGTCAGTGCAAATCTAATTTCATTCAAAATTTAAACCAGTGAAGGTTACATGTTAGGACATAAATATAGGAGCTGCCAATGCAGATCTGATTATTAAGGTGTATTCTTCAGGGCTATCATTCCTTTAGAGCTTATGGGACATGAATCCTTTTAAAACTATTTGCATGTGTGTTTGACCTGCTGTTGACCTCTTGTGACCTACAGTTGATCTGCTAATCTGCTTTTGCACTTCAATTCACTTGTATCTGTTACAGAACCCTTATTCTTGCTTCACTACATTGTCATCCATTGATTTGAAACAAACTTGTCTCTTCTTGTTCAGGTCAATTACTTACTATGTAGTGAACAGAGAAAGAGGACCGTTCTGAAGCATATTCCTTTAAAAGCAAGCCAACAGTGCTGACTCCCTTAATCTTTTTCTGACAACACTCACCTATAACTAAATTGCAATCACAATAGGAAGATTCAGATGTCCAATTGTAAAGGCTTTCTGTTGACTGCAAAGGAGAATCACACAAACCAAGGTGGGTAAAAACATTGTATTCAGCAGTGAAAGATTATTGGAAGACTATACAACTCTCAACCTTTATTAAGGCAATGGACATAAAAATGGCTTTACACATCTCGTGCTGCTTAACTGTTTTAAAAGGAAGGCAGAAGTTTTCTTTAACTGATCACACTAAACATTGACATTTGTGTGGCACATGTGGCTCCAAATTTATAGTCTACCAGTAGTAGAAGTAAAGCTAAATTTTTTTTTTCTGCAAGAGCAGATATCATCTTGGGTGAAAATCTAGTGTGTGTATAGCAGTTCTCTGATGTTGTTTAACGTTCCACCGTGACAGATCATTAAACGACAGACTGGGGATGACCAATGTCATTTCCATGGAACCGAACAGAGGTGTGTGTACATTTCCATTGATGCTCATTCCACTGTCACAAGGAATGATCACGAAAAGACCACTTCTAGCTAAGTTGTGATGTTTGTACATTAGCTTTATTGTGTATTTATTAATACTGTCCCATGACACACGTAACATATTATGTCTAACTTTAAAATTAATTGCAAACTAATTTCCTTGTAAAATGATAATAAAGACTATCTGGGCCTGATTTAGTAAAGCTCTCCAAGGCTGGAGAGGATACACTTTCATCAGTGAAGCTAGGTGATCCAGCAAATCTAGAAAGGATCTGATCCAGGATTGAAAACATTTGCTAACAAATAGCATATGACTTTGAAAAAATCCATAGCAAATTTGCTGGATCTCCCCACTCACTGATGAAAGTGTATTTTCTCCAGCCTTGGAGAACTTTAAAAAAATAAGGCCCATTGTAATCATGGCAACTTTAAAAAAACTGTACTTTTTATTTGTTCTTGTCAAATTCAGGACAAAATACTGGAGGTAAGAGGATAGGTATATTATGGGTGAATAAAACTGTAGATGTCGGCTAACAGTCAGAAGTGAAGCAGTGCTAGATCATTGCCATGTTCTAGAGCTTATGACGACTATATACGATTAATCCTCTTTATTGCTTACTAATCCTGCTATTACTGAATTCTGAATATCCAACAAGAATGATCTATTATAAAAGCATTAATCTGTCTATTCATGGCTTTTGTAAAGAAAAGGGAGTATAACTTAAAATGATTAAAAAGACTCACAAAGTTAGGTGTCCATCGTCAGAGATGCTAAATTTGCTATTCACACGCAAACACAATATATTTTTTTTGAAGATTGAAATGTAACTTTTCAAAAATAAAATCGAATACTGAATATTAAATGAACAGATGCTTTTGATGCTGTGATATTTCTCTAGCAGTTTACTGTATGTATAGTTCCATTTTATAAGCAAAACTTTATCCACACATTGCTATGCTGTATCAGTCCACCCTCGTTCTCACACTCAGGATGCCTAATGCACTCGAATGACACTACTAAAATTATTCTCACAGCGATGTATCAGATTCAAATTTGTCATTGACATCTGAATGGGATAGGTACAGAAAAGTTATTCTAAAGGGTTTTTATATAGAATTCATATTAGGAACTGAGTATAATATTATTATTATTAATATTAATAATAAACAGGATTTATCCAGCGCCAACAAAATACACAGCGCTGTACAATAAATAGGGGTTGCAAATGACAGACGAATACAGACAGTGACACAGAATTAGAGGATCCTGCCCAGCATATGCATCATGGAATTGCATGCATGCTCTCCCAGTGTTTGCATGGGGTTCTTCTAGATGCTGGGATTTCCTCTCACAAATATAACGGATAATTAGACTTGATTCCAGAATTAGCCAGAGTGTAAGAGTGTGGAACATACAACAGACCTTGAGCTCCTTTGGGGTACAGGAATTGATGTGTTTGGATCTATGTACTATGTAAAGTAATGTATAAGTATGTATTAGTATTATAAATACATAAAAAATACATAGACAAAGATGGATAATTAGCAATTACATTCAGTAAAAATAAACTGCTGAATTTATATGCAAATCTAGACTTTTGTGCCAGTTTATATATTGAACAATTTTTACAGGTATATTCCTTCTAAACTCCTCACCTTGTAGAAGTTTTTGTTTTACTTCCCCATCTGGAGTCAAAAGGGAGAAGCCTCAATGAGACTCTGACAGCAAACAATAAAAGTTGTACCCGTTGTCTATTGTTGACCAATGAAATCTGGCAGGGTACAAAGATTTTAAGCATTTTGTTTATTGGATTTTGTCATTTTTTTTTAGGATTTGTCATTGCAAACTTTTCGCCCATTTTTTGATTCAGACATTGTCCGGTAAAATATCTTCAGTGCAGGCAAAGGATCCAGCAATGTCAGAAAGGAGTTGTAACATTTCATGGGTTCATTTGATTGCATGTGAGGTGTCCAATGGGCATTCAATTTGCCCAATCTACTGAATACTATCACTCATTTGATGTTCATGCACTGTGTATGAGAGGAATTAGGATGGAATGGGACGGTGCCAGTTACCCTATTACATACACATATTTCAAGCTTAAAGCTCATGGACTATATTACTCAAACACTGAATCCAGCTGCCATACAATGAGATCATGACAGAGGGGCAGGCAATGATAGAAACTGCAGGAGATCAAAAAAGAAGCCTGCAGAGGGGGAGAATACATTATGTGCTAGAACGGATGGATGGGTGATGATTGATGAGAACTCTGAATAAAAGGAAAGAAAAGTATGTTGTATATATGGTAGAAAGGACTGTCAGGTAATACCAATAGACTTTACAGTGTAATTTTCCATACAATTTTCGGATTCATAACAATATTATTATTATATTATACATCATAATGTTTTGTACCATTCAGGACTTAATCAAACTTGACCGCATCCCAATATATCATATATACAAAGAACAGCCAGGTTTCCCTCAGGAAAACCAAATTTAAGGGACTTTTAAGGTCAAACATACACAGTCAATTTCATATTAAGATATAAAAGCAAATTGTAACTTTATTTGAAAATTCACATGTTAAAAATATGTAGTAGAATAAAAACAAGAACTTATTTGAAGTAAAGCACTCATAAGGATCTCCTTGCGGAAAACTCTCTTACTGAGGTATTCCAAGACTTCTACGCGTTTCATGGCAATTAGGTCCGCTTCCGCAGGAAGGGGAGATCTACAATTCTAATACCAATCAATTTTTAATACATTTGCCAAAGTATACTTTTTGTATCCATAATTTTTTAACATTATTGTATCCGTACATTGTTTAATACCATAATTTCAAGTTCCAACAAAACAACACAACAAAGAGTAAATAAATGAACTTAAATCCAAACTGAGTGCTAATGGCCACCTACAAGCTCTTCTCTCACAAGGTGTTAAAATAAAGCATGGTGGAGACAAGGTGCAAGGAAGGTCATCATTTCAATATTGTAGCTTAAATGATAATAGTTTACCATAAGAAAAAAAAGCAGTATGTATAATTTTTTTTAAAACTAAATAAATTGGTTTCAAGTACTTCTTATCTGTTGTTATGTTTGCTTAATACTTATATGTTGACCTTGATCTTCATATATTGTTCCAATTATCCTACCGATCCAATACCTTGATTCTGGTTCTTTTCCCAAACGAGTCCTAAGTATTACCTCATTTTGGCCCTAAAATCCCCTAGTTACTACAATTTTTAAAATAATTAACACTTTTTTGATATTTCTTCCATTCTAGGTTGATGAATTTTAAAAATTTTCTTCCCCACAAAAGAGTAGATGGATAAATTACTCAAATTTATATAACTGAACAATATAAATATATTGTGAATAAAAGTGAATATAAACTTCTGTGCCTAATTCCCAATTCAACAGTGCATATTATTAGATACAAATATTCAATGAAGGTGTATGTCTTTAACACAATGGAATAGAATGCCATTGTAATTCCCATTCATGTGACACATCTCTCAATAATCCTCCTAAATACAAACATCAGGAGAGGGGCAGCAACTAAATTTCCAAATAATATAGTGCATTCATATTAAAATAAATCGACACCAGATGTGAAAAAACATTCAACCAATAAATCCACTCACCCTATTATAGGAAAAAAGCTCCCTTCTTATTGCAATGCTGTTACCAAGCTTTTAAACTACAAAGTGCAAACAACAATTAATTTAAAAAATAATAAAGGCTGACAATCGAAAATCTGGCCATTGATAATCAGTTTACTTCAGTTTCCCCGCATGAATTTCAGATCGCATATTCAATACAGGGACTGCAGTACACCGTTTGTCCACTTGCTTGCTAAATACACGGTGAGACGTCCCTGCTGCCTGCTTCCTGGAACTGTGCCAGATGTCCACTGTGAGACGAAGGTTGCCTGTGTGTGGAGGTAAGTATAAAAAAAATTCGGGATTTTCTAAAATCTGGCACTCCTCCGGTCCCGAGGTTGCCGGGTTTTTGATAGTCAACCTGTACTAAGTAAACCAGTCATTCCTAGAGGATCCCATTTTTCTCTGCAGTTTTGAGATACCTTAGAATCCCTCAATTAAATGAAGAAAAAAAAAACCTAGGCAACCTGTACACCCATTAATATTTTCCTTCATGAAAATGCCTTCAATGGAATATTGACTTTTAGAGGAAATGTCAAAATGTGGGTCTACATTCCCCGCTTGCCCCCTTTAAATCACCAACAAAAGAAAATAATGAGCTGCCACACTTCAACATCTATCAGATCTATCATTTTCTAGAGCTTCATTATCAGAGATAGGAATTTGATGGCTTTTGGCCAGTCTGTGGCTAATCAACACGTCTCTGGAAGATATGGCGCACTGATTTCAGTCTCCAGTCTTAAACAGAATAGTGGCCTTGGTTGCTAATGCTTAGGCATACACTATGCGATTTTCTTCAATGGTATTTTGGCTTAGTATAACAGTCAATGTAAAAAACAATACTTTGTCATTAACTACAAGTGTTCAATGAATTATCCATGTGTTCTATAATTAATATGTAATGTATAAGGCTTAATTTAAATGAATTTAATAAAAGACCTTGCCACCCATTTTCAACTAACATTCTATCCAAAATATTGATCACTTTAACAATTCTTGTGGACTTGATGGAAATATTGAATAATGTATGGCTATCATAAAAGTTTAATGGGGAAGGGGGTTCAGAGAGAAGTGCAAAAGGTGGTTGCATAGAGAAGAGTGGGTTACAAGTGGACATCTATGGCCCTGGTCAACAGGCACTACAATGAATGAAATCTATTGTCAGATTGCTAAAATTCTCCTCCTGTATCACTGTCTGTATTAGTCTGTCATTTGCAATCCCTATTTAATGTACAGCGCTGCGTAATATGTTGGCGCTATATAAATCCTGTTTTTAGTCTGTCATTTGCAATCCCTATTTAATGTACAGCGCTGCGTAATATGTTGGCGCTATATAAATCCTGTTTATTAATAATAATAATAATAAAAGAACTCATTGCCTTAAAGTTCTGCTGCTACCATTCCTGTTCTGCTTTATCTCCAGGCTCCTGGGATTTCCAGAGAATATTAGGTAAGGGTCAGTCAGTTGCCCTGTTGACCACTCTACTAATTCTACTAATTTAGCACAATTGTATTACCTCTGGAAATTCCCGGAATTGCATCCTCATTCAGTAAAGAAAAACTTATGACACTGTAAGGCTGACTTCTGAAGCATCTTAGTTACTTGCTTTTAATAATTAATTTGAAAAATATCAGAAAACCAATACATTTTGGCCAGTATGGGGAAAAAAATATTTCCCTAAAAAGTTTTGTGGTTTGTACTTGGTTTTAGCCAGAATTACATAGTGCTACATATTTTTGGCTGGATTGAATAAATAATATTTACTTAGGACAGCACGATTTACTCATTTTCCCCTCTGCATCCTTTAACATTAAAGAAATATGGTAGGCCAGAATTGGAAGTGCATTTGTAGCTGTGTAATAATTCCCTCTGGACCCCTAGTTTTATTTGTGTATCAATTCACATTTTAAAGATTTAGCAGTCATGGAAACAGGATCATTTATGTGCAGGAAGGGACACTTTGTATGAGAAGTCCCTGTCCACCCTTTTAACAAAGCAGAACAGAACAAGCATGCATGTGTGTGAGTGTTACAGCATAAAATGGATAGCAGATGTTTACCATTTCCATTCTACAGGTCACATTTGTGGCTGCATACGTTTTATACAGCGAGCACACTCTGCTAATAAAAGAATTACGTAAACATGTTTTACTCTGTTTCAAGCAGATTGATTTGCTTTGATAGACAGACCAATCCCACATGTGGCGAGATACAAAGTAACCAATCAAAAAAGTTTGGGCTTCTGTCTTTTTACATAGAAAGATATTTTAGGAAATTTCTTCTGATCTCATTTAATTGAATGCAATAAAAATAATTTATATAAGCATGTGTTTCTTATTCCTTACTGAGAAAAAAAGCTGAAAATATCTCTCTTTTTGTTCCAGCAACTGAGCAGATTTCAACGGAGTCAACACCTTGTTTAAACTGTAGATTCCGGCTCTTGTTTGCAAATCATTAACTTCTTTAACAGCGCCTAGGTAAAATCCTGGAACGTTGAGCAGCAAGTAGAGAAAAGTATAGTAACTGGATATTTAAAAGAGAAGGAAAAACCACAGATCCAGGTATAAGGTGTCATCACTGCAGGGGCTAAGCTATTCTTTAGTTTTCATCAGCTTACCATAGTCTGTTATGTGAGCCTTTAAAAGAAATGTTCCTTTTCATGTGGCAGAGACATGGAGACATGAGAGAGAAGGGGAGTAAATTGTGTCATTGCAAGTCTACTGTCACCACAACATCCAACATGTCTAATTCATGGGGAAAAGCAGTGTAAAAAAAAAAAAGTTTAACTTCTAAAGAAATAAACCCTGAAAGTATCCACCCTTTCCTTTGACCATGATAGGCACAGAAACAGATCTGTGATAGCATCTCTGGACTGCAACTTGAAGATGTTTGCATCAGATGGTCAAATAGTTTTTTCAAATTACAACAAACTATTCATATGAGAAAATAAAAGTGTTGGGGGAGCCAAAATAGTTTGCATAGTTGCCTTCCCATCAGCTACAGATGTTCAGTCTGTCAGTAGTTAACAAACCTAATGGCTCTGATTTATTAAAGCTCTCCAAGACTAGAGAAGATAGACTTTTATGGGAGAACCAGGATGATCCAACCTGTAATGGATTTCATAAAATCCATTACAGTGGTCCTTAAATCCTGGACTACATTCATTACAGATTTGTTGGATCATCCAGGTTCTCCTAAAAAAAATTCTATCTTCTTTTACAGTCTTGGTGAACTTTCATCAATCAGGACCATTTTGTTTGTCCCACCCCGTGAGTTCACTTTTCTCTCTGTTCTTTCCTATTACTTTTTTTTTCCTACGACTAGAAAAGTCTTGTTAAAGAGATGCAGAGGTTCCACAATTAATAAAAGCTTCCCCCACCCAAAGGTACTGCGTATTTACTAAAATAATCCAAGCAAATTTATTAAGCTTTTGGTGCTTGGCAGAAAAAGAAGAGAACCACAAAACATCTTCGTTCGCTGCCAAGAACAGGAGAAGCAAATATGCACATAAAAATCCTTGGTGTGTCTAGCATCATTTCACTATGATATTTGTAAATTAAGTTGTCTAGCCAGTACGATACATGACATACTTGTAGACAAAATGGGCCTGATTTCTTAAAGCTCTCCAAAAGTGGAGAAGATAGACTATCATGGTAGAACCTGGGTGATCCATCAATCCAGAAATGGATTTGGTCCAGAATTTGAACATTTAAACATTTGCTAACAAACAGAAAATTACTTTTATTTAGTCCATTCCAGGTTTGCAGGATCACCTAGCATTAATAAATCAGTCCCTATGGCTGCAAGATGTGCAGAGAACCACAGTACCTACTCTTGGCACAGGGTAAAAATTAGCTTTTTTACCATGCTAAAATTCACATTTGTTGCATGTGTGAGGGGAACAAAACATCTCATAGATCACTGATTTCGCTAAGGTTGATATAAATTGATATGAACTGGCAAAAATACTGACTGAATTTCATATATGAGCTGAACCATACAACAAATGCTATAGTTTGCCACAGTAATAAGGGTCACCAAGATGAATACATTACATTCACAAGGGCCTACTCACAGCAGAGACTGAATATTAATGAAAACTATTACACAAAAAGCACATTTGTTGACCATCACCAACAGTCAGGTTCTAGATACATTTTCTAAGAGTAGGATACAAATTTGACTAATGGTACTGTTTATTTAAATTTCTTTTGTTCATACAAAGGATTTATTTGTTACTCTATGACATTTTTTTACAGTAAAACATTTGAAAATTATTCGGGAAAGCGGTTAAGGTAAAAAATTACGCTTCTAGCTTTTCCTGGAGTGTTCAGTGTTAGGACAAACCCGCCGGATGCTCCAACAATAGTCAGCCATCATATGTACATCCCATCTACCCTACCCTGCAAATCTTGGTGGAATCGTTCACCTTGCTCATCACTGACTTCACCAATGTTTTTCGGGAAGATAGATAGATGGCTATGAAGAAAATGCACCTTGATGCTCATATTGCAACCAAGCATTTTGTAGCTCTCCAAGAGTTGCAGGACAATTTCTGTGTAATTATTTGCTCGCATGTTTCCAAGAAAGTCCTTGACAATAGCTTTGAATGATAACCAAGCATTTTTTTTTACTTCTCACATGGTTCCAATGAAATGTGCATCTTTGATGAGCGAATCTGTGAACCATCAAACACACCGGCCTTTATTTTTTTATTAAGTGACAGGCTAGGAAATGCTAAAATTCTTCACAAAGAGAAAGTGAATGGCCAATTGGGACTGACCCAAATATATTGCCATTGTGAAGGAGGACACACTTTAAGCTCCGCTTTGAGCTATGGATGAATGGTCGCCATTCAGTTGAGGTATAGATTGGAATTCCCAATTCCTCCATTAAACCAGGTATGTTATGGCAATACCCAAAGTCACTGTCAGTTCTAAAGTACTGCAGAAATGCAATTTCTCTGGTTCGAAAGTACGATACCTTTTTCCTTTTTCAAGTAAGATTTTCCCACGCAGTCTTGAAGCTAATAGTTCTGAAACCTTCTTCGATAGTCTCAAATCACGTGCTAAATCACTCAACTCATGCTGATCAAATTCCTTACAGAGTCCTCTTCAATTTCAAACTCTTCATCATTGTTGTCACCTAGTTCACCACCATAATCATGTTCTTCAAGAGAGGGTAGTGTAACGAAAACCGGCACTGGGATTTCATCTGAATGAGCCACTGGGCGTATAGCCAATGGTAGACTAGGATACTCTGTGTTAAATTTATTATTTTTTTGTTATATCCTGTTATATCCTTTTCACTATACAAAAGTAACAGTCACTGAAATGATCTCCTGGCTCCCGCCAAATCATAGGTATACCAAATAGCATCTTATCACGTGTTCCCTTTGTCTACATCAGTAAACCCTCATAACACTGTTTGCACACCTTTTAAGGGCCCGAGACTTATCTTGATCACCAAGTTTAACTTTGAAATATGCCAAAAAGGCTTGCTCTACAAATGTTCTGATGTTCGCCCTTTCACTGGGAATGGTGAAACGGCCACAGATATAACAAAAGGAATCAGGGTTGTTTAGTCACTTACGACGAGAAACAGCAGAGCCAGACATGATCTGAAAGAAAGGAAATACGTGTGTAAGTAGAAAAATAAATGTTGCTTATTCACTGCGTAGAGTAGCGCACAACCTCTGACCACACTGTCTTGCGTGTAAATGAATCGCCTATACAACTCCATGCTACAGTAATCCCGTTATTATAAGCGGTAGAGAAAAAACCTGACGTGATAGAGGAAAACTAACTGCACTTTTAGAATTAGCATACCTATTTTAGTGTAAAAAAGCTTAAAAATTGAAGTCAACAAAAAAATGTATTCAAAGTTGTTCCCCATTGTTATATGCATCTAAGGGAAGGACTATAGCGTATAGCACAGGATGGGCTTCATGGTGCCTAAGGTATGTTTGTTTTTTCTAGGCAACCTTCTCAACAGTTTTATTACTCTGTACAGCACAACCACTGCAGAGATAAATGACTTCTCAGAAGTAATGATGTACGTCTATCTGTCCATTAGAACAATTAGGGCCATCCATTAGAGCAATACAATCACCAATGTGCACAGCATGTTAAATGAACTGTAAACAAACCACTTCTTGGCATGGCCATCAGGTAACTTCCTCAGCAAGATAGCCCTCTGAAAAGCTTTACTTTTGTAAATTGACAAGTTTTACTTTTGTAGAGTAAAAACAAAATATTTTTCTTTTGTTCAGTTTAGCCAGTTTTCACAAATTCCTTAAAAAGTGATGTGCAAACATCAACCCCATGTCAGGAGAGACATCCAAAACCTGTAGTAACAGAGGACTGCTTATACATTGACAAATTGTGTGATCGGACACCAAAGTACCATGAATGCGTAGGTCATCTACGTAGGTGCTGTGTTGAATTCTTATATTTGTTTAAAGATTCTAGACCATAAAGCTTTTGCAATTGGTATTACAAGAGGAAAAACATGTTCAACAAAAGGTCAAAACAACCCAACAAAAGAATTGCTCCAAAAAAACAAGATCCTACAATATACTGTGGATATTTTTTGCTTAAATATTGTAACACAGAATATGTCAAAGCAAAAATTAACCACAACAGCATTTCCAGTGTAGGAAACTAGATGGAACCTGACTTGATGTTTCATCACAAATATATACTGTTTTCATGGACATTACTACACTTTTAAAGTAATTTAAGCAAGGGAACACTACACCAGCATTTAGATTGGGCCTAGTTTACATTATCATTTTCCCCTACATTGGGCCTGATTATTAAAGTTGTCCAAGACTGGAGAGGATACACTTTTATCAGTGAACCTAAGTGATCCAAAAAACCTGGAATGGATCTGGTTCAGGATTGAAAACATTTGCTATCAAATAGCAAATGACTTTAGGTTTCTAGGTTTGCTGAATCATCCAGAATCACTGATGAAAGTGTATGCTTTCCAGCTTTGGAGAGCTTTAATAAATCAGACCCATTGTGTTTAAACGCCAATGTGTGTGATAAATAAATACCTTTAACTTAACTTAACTTTAACTGTAATGTGCCAGTACACAGAGAGTTATTGGGCTGCATAGATAACCCAGCTTGCAGTGTTTAAAAGGTTCATAAAAACCAATAAATGCCCAAAAACTGTGCATAATTGACCCATCTATTTTAGTGGGTGTTTATGAGTATTTTTGGGGTGCTTATTGGCATTCCTCCCTCTTCTCTATTATAACAGCATTGGTTAAAATTCATGTAAAAATGTTAAAAATGCATATACAGTATTGTTTGGGGAGTTTTAAATGTTTTAAAACAATAATATAATAATGTGTGTAATATAGGTATTAATAATATGCTTATATGTAATAATAATGTATACCAGGCCTGGTAGAAACAAAGCCATTGCTGCACAAAGCTATCCAGATTCCCAACATTTTATAGCTGATATGGTAGCTTCAACATAGTGACTGATTCAGTGGCATCCTACCAGATTGTAAGCTCTTCGGGGCAGGGTCCTCTCCTCCTTTATCACTGTCTGTATTAGTCTATCATTTCCAATCCCTATTTAATGTACAGCGCTGCGTAATATGTTGGCGCTAAATAAATCCTGTTTATTAATAATAATAATAATAATCAATTCCACTGCATAAAATACCAGATATTGTAAGTTTGTAGCCAGAAGCAGAATAAACCCATGTGTCATAAACCCTTGTTGCAAAGAGATCAAAATATGAAAATGAACTCCAGAACATACAGAATGTGCAGAAAATGTTCTTGTAGAATCTGACATGGGCATATTAGATATAAAGGTTTATAACTGTACACCCAGGAGTTGCATCATTGCTGAACTACTGAAGCTCTCCAATTTAGCCTTCACTTGTCAGCAATCCTACTGCTTACACAGAAATAAGCCTTAGGCATATTAGCACACTGTCCTTGCATCTCCTGTATTCAAAAACAAAAACAAGTACATGTGTGGTCCTCTGCTGCTGGATGGCTGTAAGCATACCAATGGTTTTGTCCTTCCACATAATGAAACATGCAGGTCACATGGAAACCCTGACTTTATACTTCTATGTAATCATTACAGGTTTAAAAAGTGTTAGGATCACTAACTATAATTCTTTCCTTTTTTATTCTAATTTTTGAAATAGATGGTCTGCTGATATGCACACTACCCTACCCTTAATACCAAACAAGCTGAGTAATTTGAAGTCTATGACCACCTTGCTTTATAATCAATAGAAGATGTGTTCTGTGTTTGCTTGCTTCCTTTGCCCTCCCTTCCCGGCACAGCATGCCAAAGAAAGTTATATGGTTATAAATGGGTAAGCAGAATATAAATAAAGTGTTTTTCCCCAGAGCCATTTTTTTAGTACCTTGGGGTTTTATTATGTGGTCAGTTTTCAGATTTCAGAATTCTATAAACATCCAGTAACTTTGCTGTAATAAAACCATTGCTGGTAACTGTCCCTGCAGTATACAGATTTATTACAGACTCCTATGTGCTATAGAAGCCAGTGATACTTTTTAAACGGTTTTATAATGTAAAACAAACTTAAAAATGTACAAAAAAGTCAAAAGGTCCAATGCCAGCTTGAAATGTTCTTGGCAAACCTTTGGGTACCCAAAAACATGTTTTTACTATACCAGGTTTTCGAGCAGTGTATTAATATTGTGGATATACAGCCATGTGGAAATTAGTATTTTTATTTCTTCCACAAGCTATTCAGATAACGCTGAGCTATGTTTGACGTGTTGCGATTGGCAACACACATCCTTTTCTATTCTTGGTGCACTGGTCTACAAAGCCAGTGAACCTCCATAATGGGTTTTCTATTTTTTAAGCTAATCGCAGATGAAGAGTGATAGCTGCAGACAGAAGAGGATGGAAAAAGACATTAGCTACCATTTACACATTTGTCATGTTAGAATACCCAGCCCATGTTTCTGTAGTAATCAGTGCATACAAATTAATCAAATTATAGCAGAGGTATTCATTTGTACATATAGCAGCGGAAGATAGATGATGTGAACGAGCTAATTACTACTGTACATCCATGTCATTGAAAATGAGAATGCAAATTTCATGAAAACATAGCTTGCGGCGTTCTAGAAGAAGCCTGCCTTTTATAACCCCTTAGAGATTCCACACCACATTAACAGGCTCACCTTGCTGTGACAACCGCACCACCAGCCAAACAATATGTAGTAAAACAAGACTGCTGTCAGGGCCATCTCCCCTCTGAGAGCAAATGATGCAATTCATTTTCCTTGAAAAGGAATGCAAAGGGCCAGCAAAGAAAAAAAGCCATGCATAGGAGATATATATATCTCATGACATATACCATGTGCATTATTTCAATGCAGGCGAGAGATAGAAAGGCAAAGACTGACATAGGCTGATATACTGGGATAGATTAATCAAAGCTATTTTTATGTAAGGCTGTCTTACAACCACCATTATAATAAATTGCAAGGTCCACTGTGAGAAGGGGTTAAGTAAAGCCATGACCCTGTGACCTCTACAATCAGTGATCCCACCAATGGAGAAGCTAGCCCTTTACAAAGCCCCATCAATCTGCTGCTTTACCATTGCAGGCTACAGCTTAGCCCAGAAAGGATTCTCATGTTTTTCTCTAAGCATTGAGCAGGAACAAGCTGTCTCTGTCTCCGCTTTCATTTCCTTCCGTCTTCAAATAACTATATCAAGCGAAAGGGTAAAAAAAAATGGCTCCATGCTGCCAGTAAGCGTGGGATTCAATCAAATGTCATCAGAATAATAAAAACCTGAATACCAGCAGGATTATTAAAATCAATTGTGATAATCCCACTAAACGGAGATTATGAGTGGAAATAAAGCCTGTGTTTATTGGTATGAACAGATCTGTGCCTCTGCATACAACGACCCATTTAAGCAGCAGGCGTGTTGGTGATTCAAGGCATCACACTGACCTCAAAAATGGCTTCTCTGCAATGTTATATAATTGTCAGCGCATATGATATTTGCAAGGTGCAAATGACAGCGGCTTACTACTAGAGGTTGCTAAAAAAAAACCTTTTTCTTGTTCCAGTAAGCAGGCAGCTCAACGCTTTCCAATGACATAACATCCTAGTAACATGAAGGTCCAGCACACGCCTGGTGAGGGGATTTAAACCAGCACCCCGGGGGAAGGGTTATTCACTGGCTGCTGCAAAGACATCACATACAACATAAAGCAAAAAAAGAATGTATGTCTGAAGGGTGTGAAACATATTGGTGTCCAGCAATAACATTCCCTCCCGGCCTTGCTTGCTTTTGGTACAATACACTCCAGCCCCCCATCATTACCTGTAGGAACGCTCCCCACGTACGGTGTGCTTCCTGAAAGGAATGATGCTCCCATTATCATGAATGATGTCGTTGTTGTTTTCTCCATTTGGGGACAGCGTTTGGGTAGGACCCGGCATTGATGCTGTCCCAGTAAAGAGTGAAGAATAATTCAATGAATCAAAAAATGACAACGTTGATGGCGCTTATAAGGATTTTTCAGCCTTTGGTGTTGGCCAGTGGGCTACAGGCAGGCACAGATCTCACTACTACTGCTGCTGCTGCTGCGCCACGGATTGCTCTTCCTCCCTCTCTCTCCTCTGTCTACAGCCTGACGTCAAAACAGCCTGGAGCAGCATCCTGGTCACATGACTAGGTCCCTTGCCATGGCAACCAGCTAACTCATCAGATCCCTTCAATTCTCATACATAGAATACACGCTTGCAGTGCTATTATAGCAAAAGATCCAAAAATATTCATAACACAGACACACTAGCACAAGGAAGGGAGGAAGGCTGTAGGAATAGGTTACATATGACATGTAAAAAGCACCAAGATACTGATAACTGAGCTCCCCCCTCCTCCATTCCACCCATTTCTTTACACACCCCTCCAACTCTTCCTCCTCCTCCCTCTCTGCTGCACCACTGAAAAAAAAAGCAGCTCAGCCTACTGAACAGCTTTTCCTCTGTCCATTTCCTTTCAGCTCTTTGATATGCAGCTGTGCACACAAAGATCTATTCACTACCAGGCAGTGTTCAAGCAATGTGCAGAAGGGCTGGGACTGGTTTACATGCAGGGAAGAAGTGGTAAAAATCAGACCAGAGCAACGCCCTGCAAATGAATGTATTCCCAAATATATTACACCACCGCCAATCACACATTGCATCCAATAAAGACAACACATGCACAGAATGTCTCCAAAAAATATATATACTACTGCCTAAGCAGGATAATAGGCCCACTTCACATTACACATCACTGATACAAAGGCAACAAATTTGCATGCTGTGTCTTTAGGGTATATATTTCCTAATTAAAATACGATCACCCTGTAAAAAACTGACATCTTGAATATTTATTATGCCAGAAAAAACGGAATTAAAAGAAGCTAGAAAATAGCATGGTAAGAATTTTGCATGAGGGCCCTGTGGATTTATGCTAAATCAGAAAAAATATAATTTGTAAATGTGTGTCAAAGACCAAATAAAAGCAGGCAGTGGTTTTATATCTGAATAAGAGTGCATGGTTTTGATAAATACTGTCAATGAGAAGTGAAATATTTGCTTACAATGATGGTTTTACTATATAACACAATTATTATAACAGAACAGAGCAGGCTATAATGTATGGAATGAGAAGGAGACATCTGCCTGTCCTTGAATGACATGCCTAAGGCACTTGTAATGATACATGCCATGCTAAGCACAATTTGCACATACTTGCAGAGACCTTGTGCCATATTTATTGTGCTGCCCCGTCATACCCCAGTCAGCTTGCAGGCCTTGGTGCCATACTAACAAAGTCAAATAGACACACAAGGGGTTCCAGAGTTGTGAGGGTGTCTAAAAACTGTAAAACGTTTGGTAAAACAGTCTGGAAGGGTAAATAAACTATCCATCTACCTGAGTTTAGTTCTAAGTGCAGTAACCCAGGAAAGGAGAAAGTTAAGGTTAAAGAACCGAATGCACAAACTGTACAGGCAAAACTGTGTGACAAACCATGCTGGTAGACAGGACAATACTTTTCACATGGGAAGTTATTACTGGCCACCACAAATTTATAAAAAGCTTTGTGCTGCCCATGGCAGTTTTGCAAAAATCTGATTGACTGGCAGCGAAAGAAACACACTTGATCCTTACTTCCACTTAAAGAGTAAACTCAGATTTTTTACTTTACATAAAAGGGTATATAATCTTTTTTTGTTAGTGTAAAAAAAAAGGGTGCAGCTTCTCCCTTTAATTTTCGATCGACGAGGTGATCAAGAATGAATGGGAGTGCAAAGCCTCCTGGGATACCTACGTCATGCATCTTGGGAGGCTGTTGGCTGCTCCTTCTGAGCACGCCCCATCTACCTCACCCGATCCCGCGCCTGTGCAGTGCGAGATCGGTTGATGTAGAAAGAAGAAAATAAAAGAAGAGTAAAGAAGATGGCGGCACCTGGCGCTCCCTCTGCGCCAGGCCGAAGACTGATAGCAGGACAACACGGGACCCTATGAAAGAAACCTCCGGACAGATAGACTGATGTGCGGGATTTAAGGTAAGTGTGATTTTATTGTTTTGGTTTAGTTTTGAATTTAATTCCTCTTTATTAGCAAAGCATTTGCAGAACGAGGAAGATGTCCAACAGGATGTAAAAGCTCTTCTATTTAATAACACATCACAAGATATCTAAGATGTATCTAAAATGTTTATTTTATTCCCTTCAGAGAATACTTGATAATCACCAGCAATGTTTACATTCAGGAAATAATCATGTAGTTATCAATATATGTATGGCAATCCACACATATACATACATTATTACCAGCCAGGCCATATACAAACTAATTGCTCAGTAACAAGTGGAAATGAGGATAGCCATTTGAGTGTCGAACGGGTATTCACACTGTTTGAAAACACATTAAAAAATCCCCCTTTAAAAAGGCCACAAAAGTTTTCTTAAGTGATACACAGGCTTTTCACCGTGGATGTTAGTGACTAGTCAATTAACAGGTGACCAATTTCTCCCCTTAAACATAAGCAGCCTAGTAGGAAAAGTGAATACATTAAGTTGAACATGCATTGAGGCTTGGAGCAGAAAAAAAGGGGAAAGGGAGGTAGCATCTGGGAAAACAATGGTGCCAAGCTTTTCAAAGCAGATAATTTATTTTGTACTGACATGGACTGTTCCAAAGATCCTAGATCAGAGTCTAATAAAACAAAAACCAAAACCCTGGGACTGGGACAAAACCGTACGTGAATGAAATGACAATAAATTATTCAGTTTTCTGATCTCCTATCCGTGAGTTTCCCTTGAGCTGAATTACACGCTGTAGGATGTTATTCAGTCTGAATGGGTTCCCTCCTTGCCCTAATAAGGTGGCACCAGGTCGCACTTGTCACTCTTTTTCCATAATGTTTGAGGAAGGTTTGGCCAAACCTAGATTGCAAATGAAAGAGAGAGTTGTGCAGTACTTCTGTTAGATCTCGTCCTGAGGGTGAATAGATCATATCCATATGATGAACTGACCTCAAAAGTATTTAAACAGAATATAACAGTAGTTGCAATCTATGAGTACAGTGGGTGTCAACTGAAGCTCCCAGTATCACCAAAGGGCTCTGTATAATGATCAGAATATCTATTGGGAGGACTTTCAAAGACACCAGACATGGTAATGAAAATGATGTCCAGTGTTGGTGTCCAAGATTGGGGACAAATGGTAGGATAGGTTGAAGAACAAATACTTGGAGCAGAAAACAGTGAGAGGCCAGGAAAGTGTTACATATAGCAAAAAGATACAAATACTATTACTCCTTTATAGACCAATTATCCCACTACTGAAGTTCAAGGGGTACAAATCCAGTAGCATAGGGCACCGTGTGGCCCTCAGGCTGTGGGTTGGGCACTAAGAGAGTATCAGCAACTTCAATACACTGAACTCAACTTCAATATACTCTTAATACTTACCAATATATTGTTAATTAGTATATCTTATATGACAAATAGTAATACTTTTGTTACATATGCTTTAAGGAAATGTAGCACCTATTAGACCACCCAGTAATACATTTACAAAAAGGTTTGCTGATATTAAGCATACAGTGGTATTTTCTCTATTTATACATGAATATGAAATTACTACGTACTTAGAGAATGAAAATTTGCAGAAACTACACACTTGTTTGTTTATAGATGGTAAGAGAAATATTTGGATGCATACATTTTCCAGGGTGTTTGCCTGAGTTCTCTATCCATTCCAATGTCTCTCCTATATAAACCAGATTATCTTTCATTCCTATCTTTTAATGATGAATCAGGATACAGTCACATAAGATAAAAACCAGCCACGAGAACTGATGTGTTTCACACATACAGTGCTTAGTCATAGACAAAAAGCCCTCTAGTCTATAATACTCCTTTTGTATTTATATACATGTGTGTGGCCTATATGGTTTATAGCTTACATAGTTTATTTTAATTATTTGGAAAAAAAGACAAACTTTGGCTCATGTCAGACACCTCACAAGTGAATTTATAAATCTGGATGAATTCTTGATGTGTTTACAATGCATTTACACAATACGTTCCAGTGTGGTGTAAAATGTACCCATGCAGTGTGCATCCCCCCATATTGCTGGGGTTAAATGTTTGTTTCATCTTCAGAGCTGTGATAAAGTACAAATATCTAATCTATTTCTTGTTCCCCTAGCAGCCAGTCCTATTCTCTGTTTTTTTACTCTCCTGGGTTGCAGACGTCTTTTGAAGTCCTTATATACAATGCAGGGCCTCTGGTCCTTGCAATAGAGATGATAATGAACAGCCTGCAACCAGTGAAAAAAGGGAAGAAGCTTCAGGAGAGTGGGTGTGAAACACAGAGAATGTCTACAATAATGAGGAATAAGGTAAATATTTATTTGTACCTATCCTAATTCATAGACAAAACAAGAATTAAACCCATGTAGACATGGAAGGTGGGGGGTGGGTGGGTTTCAGGTTATTCACTGCAAGGTTAAATTTTACTGCAGCTTAGAATTAGGCTTTAATTCAGAAAGGGTGGAAAAGAAATGTGGTTGGTACAGACAAACCCAAATTAATTCTCATCTTCTATTCTTTGGTTTTGATGAATCGGCCTGAAATTTTTTCAGTTCATTGATGCATGGCCCTATAAGTTAGAAAAGATTCTTATCCATAATAGCTGATGGCCAGTATTAGCACCAATATATCAGGATACCATATGCAAGGCATCCTCATCTTTACAATCTGCTAACAGGCAGCACACAACTACCACTTCAAGTTGTGGTCATTCAGTGCTTAAAAGATGCCTAAATACAGTCAACATGTTCACTGTTCTTTGCACTCTGGTTCAGGCCAAGTGCCAGGCACCATGTAGCTTTCTCAGTGAATCTTCCCAGTCATCAGCTTACCAGCTGGCGATGGATTGTACAGCGTTATTAAGAACATCAGGATTTACATATCTGTCATCATCAACAGTTTAGGGAGAAGGAGCTGTAGCAAATTTAAAAAAATGTTTATTTTTCCAAGTACAAGATACTATAACCCGTTAAAAGAAACTTTTTATGGAAACATTTTTATCATGAATTATTACGAAAGCCATTTTGTAAGTTGGTGTTAAAAATATAAAATTTACATTTTATATATATGGAACACCAAAAATGTAAACATGTCACTGCCTTTCAATCATGGCAACAATGTAGGGGTATACACGATGCAGAACAGCTGAAGAACTGTGATTTCTGGTTCATGTGTTGGTTCACTGCTTTTGTCTGCAGTTTTTTTTCAACTACATGATATGAATTGATTATAAGATGGGAATTGAACCCCCTGCCTGGCCTTCACTTTCAGAGTGATAAACTTTATGGAATGGCCCATCTCAGAATCCAGACAGCAGAAACGTGATATAACAAAGTTTGCCAACATTCTTGCAATGTATATGGCTAACCTGTGGAGAATTTCTTAATGTAATTTTCACTTTGGAGCCCCAGTCTAGTTAAACTAATAAATTTATGAGAGTTATCTGAATCACATATTGAGTTCCTATGTCGATGGGAGCTGCATTGGCAAATAGCCCGCAACAATCTCTTCATTCTGCCCAATTCCAGAGCTATTATTAGGCAAACAAATGGGTCACTATCACTTGATTGGGGAATATAGAACTGTAGAGATAGATAAGAAAGTGGCACTTAAGGAAGATCTTATAGATAATAAAGTGATATGAGCTATTGAACTTGTACCCTGCCAGGCACCAGGTGGGTAATTTAACACAGTAGTGTCCACCTAAACCTGCAATATAATTTAGGTAGTTGGCTTTTAATTTCTATTTCTTACAAGCAGCTACCTAATTATCCCTGCATGACTATTTTTTTCCCTAAAGACTAAAGATGGCATATGTTCCACATATGTTAATAAACTATACTTTGTAAAAGAAGGCTTTAGATCTGATTGAAACTTCTGCAAAGGATTAGCTCTGCACTCACAGTTCTAACATCTATTTTTAATGTAACTCTTTTGATCTCAAGTTGCCCAATTTAAACACCATATAATGTCACATGGCCACACAAAAGAACCAACATTGTATAGAGCAACTTCTCAGTATGGACAATTTTACTCTATTCTTAATCCAAAAAAAATGTGTTTTATGTAATGTGAGGTTTCCTGCTGATACTTCAACAAATAAACTATTTAAGGATCGGTTTATTTTTGATAAGCATCAATGTCTTATTACTAATAGAAAAAGCACTTTTGTAGTAGTAGGGACATTTTAAATTCAATAAACACATCCATGCTAACTTGGAAGATGAACAAAAAGCCAAGTGTCTGCCAAGTGGCCTAAATGCACCGTATGACTTACATTTATGCATAATTTGTTGTGGTAGCCAAAAAAAGATTATTGTATTGCAGTCCAAGGAAAATGTGGTAGTTATGGATGCCTAAAAGAAAATCATTCTGTGAAGGTTATATAATACATATCTAATTACATCTTAAGTATCACAATAAAAGAAGACAAAACCTTTATGTAACTTTCTTCTATAAAATAATTAGCATACAGTGCATAATATACCACTAGCTAATCACCTGAATTAATGAGAAATTAGAAGGGGCTACACTTGGAGGTAACTGTGTAAGGGAACCTGTCCAAACACCATCAGTTAACTACATGGTGGCCTTATTGCCTTTAGTGATCATTTGGGACTTGGCACTACAAGAGCGGTCTTCCTTCACCTGTGTTCGGTGATTGAGATTGTGTTATTTCTATTCTGGACTTGTATTGAAAAATGGTCCTTGTTTAAAGGTCATTGCATACATATAAACAAGTAACCATGTACTAGCATTAGAGCTAGCTCTTAGTGGTGTAAACTGTGCGTTCAGCCTCCAAATGTACTCTTATATTCAACTTGGCATGCAACATTGATAACATTTAGCCCTACCATGGCTGGCATTATTTTCTTATGGTCTTTAACCTGAATCCAGTGGATAGATGTTGCACATAATTGTTTGAAAACAGACTTTAGAAACATTGTAAAAAGACCACCCAATACTACATTGCACTACATGTTTTAACCTCAGGATAAAGTCATATCCAGTGGACTTTCAGACTTTACCCAGGTTACCATACTTCTTAGATATTACTAATTGTTTTGCTATTTAATTTACTTGGTGGATGTGTTCTTAATGTAGACCTATTTACATTTTTAAGCATATGTTTAAAACACAAGCATGTTTCAAGTATTTTTATATAAAGTTTGCAACAGTTTAGGTATGTAGGCCATACTTTCTGCTTGTGATCTCAAGGAGGAGATCTGTTTTGTTAACTCTTCACAGTCTTTAAATATTGTGACTTTCATAAGGCATTGAGCACCCACAGAACTCACTGCATAGGATATGGGCAAGACAATTTTATTTACCACAAATACTAATGCTATATGTCAATGTTGCTGTTTCTTGCTGTAAATTTTGATATCAACAACCAATTTAGGCCAAATCCAATAGTTTTCTTGTAGATTTTATTGTGCTAATTACAAAAAAAAAAAAACTTTTTCTATGTATCACGTGACACAAATTTATGATTACAGTTACAGTAAACTTTACAATTTAGAAATAACAAGACTGTGTAGGATTTTAATACTTTGTTCACCAAAAATTGTAGGGGCATGCATCACTAGCAGTATGAGACATTTTTGTAATTCACCGCCTTTATATAGTTAATTATTGTAAGTCTGTATGAGTCAGTTTCACTGCAATTTTCTTTCATTTATGTACCATGTCAATGACTGACTCATAGCATCAGTACTGACTCCAAGCTATTATATACAAAGTTATTTCACATGGCTCTGCTACTTGTTAAACATCAGCAGAAATTTTGGCATTTACTCCAGAGTGGCGCTGAGAACTAATTAAAACATAGCTTTCATGTGTGTACATCGACATGAATGTAGGCCATATGGTGCCTTGCAGCACAGCTTATTCATTAACTCAGGATACCCAATTTACAATCAATATCTTGTTCCAATTTTAACAGCTTTCAGTGTGGCCCTTAATCCAAAAATGTTTTTGCTTTGTTATAGAAAAGGCAACAGTATATTGAAAATTGTACCTTGTGTTATAAATTCTTCCTGAAAAATAAATGTGTGCCTATTATCTGTTGTGCTGCTCCGTCTAACTGCTAGTCTGCAGACATGCCACTGGATCGAGTAATCCTGCAAAGCTCCCCGCGGCTGGCACCTTGCTAGCCACTAGTCTGCTTTTACACGTCTGACAGCTGGCATCAGTGAGCAATATTGGTACCACCCATTGTCACCCTAATCTCTGTCCTCTTTGCTCAAAATTCCAACATGAGGAAGCAGAGGCCTTCTTCTACAATCTTCTACACACAGATATAATGAAGGACAAAGAATGGCAAGTCAGCAATGGAGAAAGATCAACCACAGGTGGAGCACATGCAATATTAGCAAGTGCCCCAATTTCCTCTTTTTTTTTTGACACAGCTTTTAAAATTTAGTTCTTTAAAGCTGAACTCCAGCAAATTAAAAGGCAAAACCAGTCCATTTCTATAATTGTAATACAATCAGAAATATACAAAAACATTTTTTTTTAAATACTAGGTATTGAAATTGGCTTGGTATTAGCCTACTGATTTTTTTATACAGAAGAATTTAGACTGGGGAAGGAAGCAGTGAATTTTAACCTACAGCACTGTAAAGCAGAGTCACGAGCCTACATACATAAATATAGCTACCCCACATATATGACATACCGGTAATTACAAGTCATATAAAGAAATAAGGCTTTTAAAACAAACACACAAATATATTAGTTACATATTAACATAACATGTTGACCTTTTTTTGTACACAAATGTCTATAAGTTCCATTAAATATAATTATTATTGTAATTGAAAAAAATCAATTGAATGTAACAATTTTATTACATGAGATAAATAAATTAAAAAGCAATAACCTAAGCATTTAGATAAAAGGTGTAGCAAATTGTGTCTTAAAATTGTTCTGGGAATAGTTACCCTCCCATTAGTTATACATTACAGACAATGCACCACCCAATGACTTCAGATACAGAACATTTGAAACTGATGATGTAATTTATGAGCCACTAAACCGTGGTGATTTTCCCAGTGATTATATAACAAATAACTGGTCTGAGTTGTCAGTTAAAGTAGTAACCACGGCATTATTTTCAGTTAAAGCAAAAATATAGCCTTAGTATTAAATATAAGAATACATGCCTTCTCTTCTATATGTACCAAATGTAACAATTCACTGCCAGTGAAACTCTTCTTCATTCACTGTAGGAACAATACAATCACACATCTTGTCACTCTTTTACTAAAACTGTGACCTCCCCATTAAAATAATATACCTAGGCCATAGTCTTACAAAACATGAAAATATGTCAGCAAAGTTGCAAGGGTAAAGTATGTGTGTCACATGGAAAACTAATTGGTAGAACTGTAATTAGTATAATAGTAATAGATATAAAGTAACTACATTCAAAGAGAAACTTTACACAGAGAGCCCAATTTATCCCTGCCAATACGGTTATTTTGGCAGGTATTCTCTCAGATTGAGTGATCCCAGGTAGCTTCCCTGGCAACTTGCCTGCCGCTTCAACATACGCACCTGGGCTGGTGTTTACAGATAGTAGTAAGGTGTACTAGACAGGCATACTGCTGCCCCTATTCATTCTCTATGAAGTGCCGCAGGAGATGCCACCATGTCGTGTCCTTGACATGAGGTATGAGGAAGCAGAAACAACATCACTGCAAGTGTGAACAATTTAGGACGATCCATACATTATCAGACTATAAAAATATAAATTACCTTTTATACCTTTTTGCCTGTTCCCTGTATTAAAGTGTGATTACCACCTGTTTAACTGTCTATTCCTACAAACTCTGATCTAAACAATCAGATCTCTTGTCTTTTTACCCACAATGGTTTATTATTACCAGCTTCATTTTTGTCAACAGTGAAATATATTCTTAATAGACATAGCCCATGTGTGGAAAGCCAGGAAAAGAGTGAAAATTTTTTCAAGCATAGAATAGTTATCCCCTGCTTTTTATATGCCACTGATTGACGGGGTGAAATCATTGGGCCTTATCTCAGTAAGCCATGCTATTCACATTTTAAAATTCATTTTTTTTTTTTAATTAAAAAGGGAAGCCATCGTTTTCATATGTTCATACAGAAGTCTTTTGAAGTAGCACACATTCTGTTTTTATTAAAAACATAGCATTGCTATGCAAACCACACACATTTTAAGTATGTAAGGGCCCAACAACCACTATGTCTCAAAATTTCAACGTGGCAACATAGTTGCATTACACTAAAACATTTAAATATATATGCTTCTTTATATGTTCAAACAGAATGCTAACTTCTCTCATTTACATAACCTGTTTACATAAACATCTTACTGTCTAAAAAATGTAATTAGGGCTCCAATGGAAGCCCACAGTTAAATGCTTTTTCCAAACTTTTTACAGTTCACAGCACCCTTAGCATCTTGGAAAGGCATCACTGTTCCCACCCTTCCAGACCTTAAACCAGTCCATATACATACAGATCTCCATTCCAGGCCTCAGATCAGCGATCCCACATCTAAACCTGAGAGACCAGAGCAGGTACCGTGTTTCCCCGAAAATAAGACACTGTCTTATATTTTTTTGGGCTTCCAAAAACACACTAGGTCTTATTTTCAGGGTAGGTCTTATATACTTTTTTTAATGAAAAAAAACACTTACCATATTCCCAAATTCCCCTTACAAATTCCCCTTCTGATCACTCTGTGCTTTTTTTCCACTGTTCGGCAGTTAGGACATGGAACAGCAGGTGGCGCTGTGCCGGTTTCTTTCCTGCTTTACAAACAGGAAAAGACACGATGCTGGCAGAGGAGATAGGTAGAGAGAGAGACGCTGCTGCAGCCAGAGACACACGCAGGATCGCGTATCAGGTGAGTATATTATTTTAATTTTTTTTTTTAACACATTTTTAAGGGCTCACTAGAACTAGCCTGGTTACATGCACTTCAGCTTCTGACAGGCGAAGTGCATGTAATATCACTCCGCCTGTGACAGGAGCCGGAACTACAAGGAAAGCATCGGCTTGTGCGGCTGTGTGTGAGCCTGCTGTGTGTACGCCCGCTGTCTCCCGCTCGGTGAGTACTGTTTTAATTTATGTTTGCTTTTATTTTTTTTTTATTTTTTTTATTTTTCTACTAGGTCTTATTTTCGGGGTAGGTCTTATATTAGGGCAGGTTGGGGGAAAAGTGCTAGGTCTTATTTTCGGGGTAGGTCTTACTTTCGGGGAAACACGGTAGTAAGGAGCCCTTGTAACCCAAAACAACCTTTATGTAAAATGTCCCATGATTAGATGAAGTTTTGATAGCATTTGTCTGGGGTCAGGATGTGGGAGCAATCCTAGATTTAGCAGCAGTTTTTAGATACTTGTTGACACTAATCTGAGGTCTGGTTCTGTACATTCACCCTTTATTGGATAATCATAGGAGTGGCCTCTGAGACCACCAGGCAAAGGGGGCAATTGGGGATGGGCCCCAACTTCTTAATCTACCTCAATTGGAGCCCCCCACCTGTACTTCCTAGGTACTTGCAGTTCCTCCAGTCCAACCTGCAATTAAATATTTCCTTCCCTAGTATAGTCCTGCCCACAATCACACGCTTAAGTTCTGCTTCCAAATATTTTCACCTGTATGACATTGGAGAAGCCTTGGAAAGTGACGTAAAGTGAGTGATTACAAATGGATAAACGGAAGAGGAGGACCCAACTTTGGGGGAGGTAATTTTCAATGCCACGTGAAGTGTCATGGTGGCTGCAGGAGGATGGGCGATTAATCCTGGTATTATGCCCTGGTATTAGCTGACTTTTACAACCACTAACATGGGCATACCTATTACATGTCAGTCCAAACAGAGAGGTTCTAATTCCTCTACTACTGTGCCTGAAGAGAATCAATAGGAATTGAACTGATGTCACCATTACAAAAAATATTACAGTGTATAGTGCATTTGTTGCACACAACATAATTTAGTATGTTGTGTGGCTATTGACGAACATACTTAAATTAACATGTTAGTGTCCCAAGTTCAGCTTTATGAAGACATGCTAAATAAATAACATACTTACTTATGGAAGCTTGGTTGTGGAAAAATTTTAAACTTTAAATACAATAGTAGTAGTTGCCATGACAATGTACACTCAGAGTACTAGGGAAAAAAACATGGCAAAAGTCCTATGGAAAAAAAAAGGATTTACACACCTAGAATACAGAAAAAAGTATAATTACAGCTCACAGTTACGTAACTGACTGACATTTTAACACAGCTTCAATGTCACATTTACTGTTTCCAGAGTGACAATGTACACTTTGGGTAACAAGCAAAATGAGCATAGTCACTGAGAAAATCTCTGCACATTTTCCAGTATTTTAGTACAGGGCTGAGTATCCAGAGCTGTTTTTTAATGAAAACTCCACCCAACTGGCTAGCTTATATTCTAGAAATGTTTCCCATGGAAATAAATCCAAATTGCATGCATATATTGCATGCAATATATATATATATATATATATATATATATATATATATATATATATATATTTATATTTATATATATAGCGTGGGTCACTAACCAGACCTGTGTGCTATAAGCTCTCCTTGTGTCTACCTTGAACAGTAGAGTATGGACTGGCCAGAGAGGGATCACTATGACACAGCTGTAAACTGTGAGAAACCTCCCAGAACAAAAGTCTTATAGTTAGTTATCATTTTTTCATGCACACTAAATATATAACAGCCAAGCCCAGATTTCAATTATGCATCCCTAGTTACTTTCACTGTGCTTTTCAACACTGATCACAAACACCTTTTAATAATTAAAATGCTGCACAGACAATGGAAAGGGTGTGCAGTATTACATAATAACAAATTATGCCAGTCTAATAAAACAAAAGTGGAATTTGCTGCCTAGTCATTTTGGGCCTCTGCCTATGTGAAGTTTCTACAAAACCTGGGAAATTTAACACTACATCTGCCTCAAGACTAGTTAACCTTGGCTTGGTGTTTTGATATTGCAGCACCGATTCTATACAATAATAGGACTCCTCTTTCTATTTTGATTGTAAGTACAATATGTTCTTGCAGCTAAAATAGTCACGCAAGTAAAAAAAGTAAACATATAAAACGGAAACATCTACCAAAAAACTGTGCTGGACAAAGACAGATTTTTTTCCACAGAAATTTGATTTATCTTTACTTGCAGTGTATGAGGTCTGGCTTAGCGTACAGTACTGCACTCCTTCTATCTAGCAGAGACATACCAGATGTTTCATGTTCACTGGATTTTTCTGTTTTCTCCAAAAGTGAAGTAAACCACCCACTGGAAGAATGTGGGAGAAAAATGGCTTACAGGAAGGTGAGTGCAGCTAGAAATTTGACGGCATAGAAAAAAACTAAATCTTTGCTCACAGGGTCCAAACACATTTAAATATTTCAAGTGAGATTTATGATAATGGCACAGACTTTTATTAGGTATTAAATTGGACACAGTAAGGGCTGTTTACAAGCTGCAGATAAGCAGCAGTAGATGTCCAGGAGTTACCATGATGTCACGTAACTGTATGTGAGAATAATGCAATTATTGCAGAAAGTTTGAAAGGATGTGTGTGGAATCCTTAGAGACTACATTTCCACAGTGTGATGTGAAAAACTTGATCAATGCAAAATGCCATGGTAAATCTGATCAGCAAAACCTGTTTTTTTTGATTATGTGAACATTATTATTATTACACAGTGTTTATAGAGCTTCAACATAGTTTGCAGCGCTATACAAAGTCCATAGTCATGTCACTAGATGTCCCCCAAAATAGCTCACAATCTAATGTCCCTATCATAGTCATGTCTTTAATACAGTCTACGGTCAATTTTGAGGGGGAAGTCAATTAACTTAAAAAAAAAAAAGTGTTTTTGAGAGGAGGATACCGGAGTACCTGGAGGAAACCCAGGCAAACGCTGGGAGAACCAACATGACAAAATACTGGTTTATTAAAAACAGGAATTTATAATAATAAAAAAACTACTTTATTATTAGGTTGAATTCACAGGACACCAATCCAACAAGTTCAACAACTAGAAAACTGTATATAAAAAATAATAAATAAAAAAAAAATAAAGCTATGCATATATGGAAGCCCCCCCCACACCTTACTTTTTTTTATATTTACCCGTCCCTGCATCCCTAGGATTTGCCCTATGCAACTTGCTAAAAGTCACAAAGTCATTGGGATCTGTATTAAATTCTATGGTGAGGGTTTTTCTGATATTTTTCCAACAGTGGACAGTTTCTCAATAGGAATGAATGAGATTTTTCTAACTTCCCATGTCAACACCATCACAGGAAGAAAACAGAAATGAGTAGCAATAAAAAAAAAAAATGTTTTATGTGGGGTCGGACTTCCTTGCAGTATGGCTACCGCAGAGCTGAAAGCATTACATTTTCACAATGGGGACCAGGACTGATTTCAATAAAACACATGCAGTAGTACACACTAGTGTGTTGTAAAACAGCTCATTCTGATTTGAACCCAAGAAGCATTTAGAAAGAAGTTGTGTTACAGCTCACAACAAATGTTGTCCATGTTATGAAGCGCTGTGCTGCAAAAACATTACACGCTGAGTGGAATGCTCGAGCAAGGAGCCCAAGGATGGGCACTACACAATGGTGTTGTATAGCTGTCTGCTAACGAGTGACCAGGAACAGAACTAAAGCTAGGTACACACGTGCAATAAGTGCAATAATTGTCGTCAGAAAACGAAAGACTAACGACAGATCAACGATTATCCACAATTATTTTGAATGATCTGTACATGCTGTAACGATACGATCGTTCAAATATAATCCACCAATAATGTACACACTAGATACGATCCTTTGAACGATGCAGGAAGTGACATGTAATTGAGAAAGTGTACTGCAGAACAATCCATAATCACTGAACGATCGTACACACAATAGATTGCGAACAATTGTCGCCCAATAAGATCCCCCGGGACGGTCATTTATTTCCAGCGACATTCCTCATTCATCGGCGTCGTTGTGCACTTTTTTTGTTAACGATTATCGGACAAACGGTCGTTAGTCGTCAATTTCCAAAGATAAATATTGCACATGTGTACACAGCTTCATATCACAACATTTAGAAGTATGTAAACCCTACAAACAAAGCTTTCTATTTACAGAGAAAGGATGATGGTTTCTGTAGAAAAAGCTAATGAATATTCCAACAGGCCCTGTTTCTATACATTTGTCATCAAGTACTGATATTGATACCAGGTGCATAAAATATTAGAACAACCTACATTTGAAATTTCGATATTTCATAGGCACAATGTATGTACTGTAATATACATCGTAAGATGTTGCACAAAAGATTATAAGGGAAGTTTGAGTACAGGCTGATGGGAAAGTATCTCTTGACCATGAACCAGATGTGTTTTATCATCTACTGAAGCCATATAACTTCAGTGCAGCATTTGGTATTGCAGCAGCATACATTGTTATCGTGAGCAATAAAATACCACCCATGTATTATGTACTGGTGTCCTGATTTAAGAAATAAACCTCTTCTTTGGCCTCTAACCAAACTGCCGGGAGTTGAAATCCTGCTGAATTCCTCATTTTGTGGTTCTGCACTTTGTCAGATTTTATATAAAGCACAATAAAATAAAATGAGCAGTTTTAAGGGTCTCTAATGGCAACTATCAGTTTAAAATGAGAATGATGTTACTAGATTGTAATTGCACACTTTTTTTAAAGCTTTGTAAATTATTTAGACCACAAAACATGTTCATGTGTAAAATGCTACTAAAAGTTCACACACTGAAACAATTCTGAAGGTTAAAACTCTCATTCTTTACTGTTATTAATTCAACCGCTGAAAAATTTGAACCGCTGAATGATTTTTAGTGCCAGTTAGAGTCCAATGATCTGACTGGAGGGGTGAGCAAAGTTTTTGGCTTAGGGGCCACAATGAGTTTTAAAATTTAACAGATGGGCTTGGCCAGTATCAGATGGATGAACAGTACTTATATGAACTGATATAAATTAAATGTAAAAGCCATTACTTAAAGAAAACTTACATTCAGATACATTTAATTTCAAAAGGAACAGTGTTGTTGGTCACCCTTTTTTGCCAGTGGACACTTTTGTACCAAAATTTGACAGACCGAATTAAAAAGCCCAATGGGCCGTAGTTTGTCCATGCCTGGTTTATATAACTACTTATTACATAGCATCCCTACTTACTGTAATATTGGGCAGGTCTACACATGACAGATACATGACTACTACTCAGACAAAGGACACCAAGGAAAGCTTCAAGAAGGTGAGTGAATCAAAAAAGTATAAACATTTACTTGCAAAAAGCATACTTAGATTTTGCTTACACTGTGTAAAAAAGTGTACCACACATACTATGCACAATGCCAAAACACAAGGAGCCATACAAAACAATGTCTGACTTTCTCATTTTATGATATAAAGTACATTGCTACAAAACACACTACTGAATTTATTTTAGTTTGTGTGCACTACCCAACTCAGTGTAATGAGAGGGGTCAGTGAGACAACAGACAGCAACACAGCTGGCTGTGTGTTGTAGAAGTATAAAACATAGCATCATACATTTTTATAGTATGAACGAGGTCTAATTTATTCATCTACCAAATAAAAAAATATCAAATACCAATATTGAACTTTTCAAAAACATACACTGCAACTAGCAAATATCACTTTTTTTGGAATCTGTCTTCCAAAAAAGGTCATACCTCTCGTCTTAAATTGAGTCATCTCCTCTTTTTTTATACAAAGTCTCAAAACAAAAAAAAATGTATTTTTTGCATTCCAACATGCAAAAGGAGTGTAAAACTGCCAGCATGTTTCCGTGGGGGCAAGAATTACCTATTACATAGCTAAAAAAAACAAAAAAAAGCATATCTTGCATATTTTGGTATTAAACTGAGGGACCAAGATAAGTATTGGGCTCCCCATATGGTATGCAAAACTTGTCAGTGGTAAAATAAAAAACTGAAAAGTTTGAAATTTGGTGTACCTATGGTATGGCAAGAGCCCAAAAATCATCATAATGATTGTGCTTTTGTGCTATGAATGTAAAAGGTTTCAATCATTACAAGAAAAACAAGTGGGAGTGCCCTGATTTGGAATCAGCAAGACGACCTGTGCCGCATGGTGCTGATGTTCCCATACCAGTGTTCAGTACACTCACTGATATTCCTGTATCCGACATGGAGGATATACAGGGTTTGGAGTGTAATCCAGGAGTTAGCAGTGGAAGTGAATATGAAGGAAGTGTTTCATCAAACCAGCAGTTCTCCCAAGAAGAGCTTAATGATTTAATACGTGACCTAAGTCTGTCAAAACAAGCATCTGAACTTTTAGCATCCAGGCTAAAAGAAAAGAACTGTCTGAGACCGAAAGTTGAAAAAACGGTTTATTGGACAAGAGAGGGGACACTCCTACCATATTTCAGTGAAGATGGAGACTTTGTGTACGGTTGTAACATCCCTGGACTACTAGCCCATATGGGAGTACCAGAATACCGAGCAGAAGACTGGCGGCTTTTCATAGGCAGTTCCACTCGAAGTTTGAAATCTGTTTTACTGCATAATGACAACTGCTATGCATCAATTCCAATCGGTCACTCAACAAAACCTAAAGAAGAATATCAAAATATCAAAATGGTCTTACAAAAGCTTTGCTATCATGAACACCAATGGTCCATACATGCCGATTTAAAAATGTTGAACTTCTTACTTGGACAGCAAAGTGGATACACAAAGTACCCATATTTCATCTGCTTGTGGGATAGTGGAGCAAAGTAGGATCACTGGAAAAAAGTGACATGGCCTCCAAGGGAAAACATGAAAAAGGTGCAACAAACATCATTAACGAGTCAATGGTTGACAAAGAAAAAATATTTCTCCCTCCACTACACATAAAGTTATGATTAATGAAGCAATTTGTTAGAGCTCTGAACAAGGACGGTGATTCCTTTAAATACATTTGTAGATTCTTCTCTGGATTGAGTACTGAAAAATTAAAAGCAGAAATCTTTGATGGACCCCATACTCGGAAACTGATGATTCAAATGTCACAAGTTACATGACTTCTTTGTAATTAGTTCTGTAAATATACTAAATTTAGAATATATTGACATTAAGCATTTCAAAAATTTAATTTTGTATACGTAGGCATATCTAGTTTAATTTTGCTTAATTTTCATGTTACTTAATTTTCATAATACTGTGTAATACTGTGTAATATTAATGTTTCAGTGAGGTTTTTTATTGTGGGCATTATTTCGAAAACTAGAGCCAATCTACAAAAACCAATACCACATTTTGAATTTGTGCATCAAACATACCATAACATGGCTTTAATCTGTTTGGCAAGAAAATGTTTGTTAACTAGTGTTATCAGGGCTATTGGGGTTTTACTCTGCTTTGTTTTTTTTTTAATTCAACAAATAAAAGACTTTGATTGGTCCTGTCTTGATATGAAAATTTTACTTTTTGAGTCCACTTAGTTGAAGGGATCCCTGTTTTGGGATGAGAGCATTCACACCAGAGCTTTTGTGTTTCATTCATAAGTTAAAGTATGGCATAACCACACCTAAAAACTTTTATCTAGGGTTTATCTTACCATTACTTATCTGTAATGGTAAGATAAACCCTACCTGCATCTTTGCCAAATCTAGTGTTAATCATGGGCCAGAAGTAACCTCAAGTGCACTTGTGGCACAGCATATTTAAATAAACATAATGCAATAACATTTTCTTCCGTGTGTATTGCTTTCAGAGGCTCTACTAGAAATTAATCTCATTTTATGGCATGCAGCTGCAATTTACTTTCTCAAATTACTGTAAAAAAAAGTCAAATGGAAATTTTAGCTATCCATAATATATTAACAGTCATCTACATAATCTCTAATAAAACATATGTGACTTCCATAAACTATTTTCAGCTTTAAAAGCACATGCATATCTTTTATAATCATTTATTAAATCATTGTTACCAGATTGTCCATACTGCAAATCAACATCTAGATTATATCTATCCACTGTATCTGTAAAACAATAATTATTCTGTAAATAATGCATGAATAATACCTGTAAAGAAACCTGTAAGAAACTCAAAGTAGGGTGTATGTTAAAGTCATAAGGGCTACCTGCAAGTAATAACAACCAGCAATACAATAACAAAGTATCTGACTGGTTTTGCCTGGGTTATTTTTTTTCTCACTGTGTGCTATAGCAGTATTTTTGTACCTGATTCATACATTTTCTCTGTTCTGTTCTGATGAAAAAGTTGTTTTCCCATGTTCTTTGTAAACTGAATCCTGAATGGGAGGGTCTGTATAAACATTCACCTAGTGAAACTTCAGTGATCTAATAAATCAGATCAGAAAGTTTGAGTGCCTGCATCCATTTAGAAGTAACCCTTATCTCAGGAATATATTGTCTAAAATTTCAGGGGATGTCTGAAAGAATTACATTAATTCTGTGGTGGCATTCTATATAAAACACCTCCAGATCTCCAATTTGGTTTCAAAGATTTTAAAAAGGGTTAGGCTGGGTCTAGGTGGGCGTTTTCCCCAGCGTTTAACCTGAGGTTTTAAAAGCCCAATTCAAATGGGCTAATCTACACCAGGGTGTTTCCTTGAGGCACGTTTTTGAGCAATATAGATAATGCACCTTGCAACATTTTAAAAATGTTAACGCGGGCAAACGCGCCAATAGATTTTAATGGGGGCATTTTCCCGTGTTTATAAATGCTTAAAATGTAAACCTGGTGAAAACGCAGTATAGACGTTTTCCAGCAATTTAAATACAAGATTTAAAAGCCAGTAAAAGTGCATAAATATGCATAAAAAACGCAGTAGGAACATTTACAAGTCTGTGTAGATCCACCCTAAAAAAATTAAAAAAGGACAAAAAGCAATTTTTAAGAACGTTACAAAATGGTCGGTGTAGCAATTTATATGCAATATTAAAACGGACATTTTATCAAATTGTAAACATTAAGTAAAAGGGTTACTTTTCCTCTTTTTTTCTTTTTGATTAACATTATTTTATTTTTTCTTGAACATTTCCCATTCCCTTTCACCTTTATCGCTGCCACAATAAAAATTGAAGGGGAACAGTCTGGGATACTTCTGTCACATGTCCCAGGAGGCTGCAGGTTGCTCAATCTGCCCGAAACTGGGCACCGTTTTATCTGGGGTGTTCCTAACGCATGCGCAGACCAAAATCAGCACTAATTTGTTTAAATTTTGAGGCCCTTTTGGAAGACACATATGCAGTGCGACATCATGTGACATCATCAGGAAACCAGAACAAAACAGAGCAGAACACCTCAGGGAACCGCAGAACTCTATTTTAAAAGTAAAGTTGATTTTTTTTTATTCATGTAGGCCACAAGTGTTTGGCCTGATTGCAGCCCTGGTTTTGGTGATTTCACAAACACTGTAACACTGTATGTGTGCTTTCTCCTTCTCTGGAAAATTGCCTGTAATTTAGCAGCGTATGATCTATTAATCAGTGGGAAGTTATCAAGGAGATTTTCAGCAAGCTCCCTATCCTAACCCTGCCCCTGGCCTTTACAAATATATATTTTTTCATGATAAGAAGGGAGCAATCCCTTTGAGAATCAATTAGAGAAACTGTATGGTAAAAATGTTGGTAAACTGTATGGTAAAAAGTGGGAACCAGCTGATCTATGGTGTCCTTTAACATCAAATTGTTTAAGGCTGGCCCCAGAATTTGCATGAGCGTTCAACTAAATTATACAGCTGAAAGAGCACAGCAGATGCCATGCTGCAAGACAGTAAGTAAAAGTTGTAATTTAAACAAATGATAAAAAATTTTAGGATTACAATACAACTATGAATGTATTACACAGCACAAATACATGTAGACCCTAATTCTGACACTGATCCCATTCATTCAAGCAACATTGATGGAAAAAGGGTGCAACAGATTGTGTCTGGGAGACATATGTTCTTAATGTAAACCGATGACCTGCCTCAAGGCAGCAGCTGCCCCATCACTCCTTTCATTCTTTGCATATGGTAAAGCCTATTTTCCAGGTGAGAGCATTGTTTCAGGATCAGACAAGCATATTAAATGACAACTAGTCCACCTTCCCTTTGCCCGGTGAAATTAGACAGTATTACATATTTGTTTTATTAAAAGGAACAATTGAATGTAGGCACATATTGATGTATAATGGAAGTGTTTATGTTAAAGGTAATTTTGTATGTAGCTTATATATCTTTACATGCTTGTTTCTCCATATTACTGCTATTGTACTAAATGTAGATATTTGTAGAGAAGCTACTTGACTGATCAAATACAGAATTTGCTACCTAGCTATTCATGTAGATGACTCCACTATACTGAAATTAATCTGCATAGCCAAATTCCTTAAATTACTTCTTTTTGACAAAATTATCCATGCATGGCTCTCCAACATTATCTGGTCTCCTATTATAAACATGCCCATCATACTGGTGGGTGCTACAGAAGCTGGAGACTGTAACAGGATACATGTGTCAATGCACAGCCAATCCATAGTCTGGATGGCCCAGGTTGATAATTCTGCTCTGAGACTTTTTGAGTCATGGGCCCTGAGTTATTAAAGTTCTCCAAGGCTGGAGAGAATACACTTTCATCAGTGAAGCTGGGTGATCCAGCAAATTTGGAATGGATATGGCCTAGAATTGAAAACATTTGCTAACAAATACCTAATGACTTTTAGGAAATCCACTCCATATTTTCTGTATCAGTCAGCTTCACTGATGAAAGTGTATTCTGTCCAGCCTTACTGTCAAATTCAACTTGTACATATATAATTACAAGCTATACACACAGACATAATATAAACAGCTATATATATGTGTGTCTATTTTTTAATTTAACTACATCAAAACACCACACTGTATCCATATATTTAGAAATCCTTAAGTACATATAGCAGCTTATTGTCCATAAACCAAAAGAAGCTTTACATCTGCACAAGATCATTGCATGTGCCCAAAAAAACTTTGTTTCTGGAGACTTTATAGATTAAAGGAAGTACACTGAAGTCTGGAAAAGGAAAATATTTTATTTATCCTACAAACACAAAATGAGCTATAGTAATCTTAAAATAAAGCCACTGGTGTAGACCAACCAGAAAGAAAAACAGATGAAAATCACTTTAAACCCCTAGGAAAACCAAATTTCCTAAATCCTGGGATATTGTGGACATAGCAGGGTTTTGACCATGCATTAATTTAAGACCCAAACCCAAAACAAACAGAAAAAACTATAGCAATTCAGGGCCAATGAAACCACGGTGGTCCATGTGTCTTAAAATTTCCCAGGAACATACAACGGTGCTAGTGAAGAACCGTCAAGATTATATTAGTTCAGGATCATAAAACATCCAAACCCTTATTTTGGCATTAGATTAAAATAAAGCCAATATATAATTTTAGAACTCTGCTTTCTGGATATCTTCCCTATGAAAATGTTCAGGTTAAAATCCAGCTAAGAAACAAATAACAGTTTAGCTGGCCCAGCCATACATTGTATATTTCACTGTGAATGCAGCTTTGAAAGAATTTTGGAACACACAGTTGTCATGTTTTACACAACAGATACAAAGAACTTCCCTACATATTATGCTTTATAGTCCAAAATATTTAAATTGTGAATAGACTATTAGGAAATAAAAGATAAAACACCACATACATAAAATACAAAAGGTGTAAGTGGTAGTTATGTCTCAATTATTGATGTACATAATTAGGTTGTGTTTAGAAATACCAAGGAACCAAATATTTCACTTGTATTACTGATTAAAAATCTGGGTACAATGGCTATTTAAAAATGTCTATCAATATGCCCACTACAGTCAGTAGGCCTTCCATGGCTTTGTTATCAACTTTCTTCCAGTTTTTTTCACCAATTTCATTACTATAATTGTATTATTATTGTAGTGTATATACTGGTTATAGACGTGTGTGCCTCTGATTTAGCGATTGGGTCTGATAGCTTTATTGCCCTCCTGCTCACCTTTTTCATGACAGATTACTGCACTAGGGGTTAGGTGAGACACATTTTGCACAGATTATTACCAGCACATTTGTTAAATAAACTGAAGAGGCAGGAGGACTATGATTAAGAGACTGGTGGTAAAGAAGGGCATATTAGGATTGCAGACCCAGTCCTACAGACTTACCTGCAGACCTAAAGCATATTACCTAGGTACCTGGACCCAACAATAGAAAAACCACCAGCAGAAAATTGAATTATTTAGATACACAAGCTTGGCAAACTTGTTGACCTGTGCTAAGAAGACCATCTGGTCTTAACTGCCAAACACAAAAGGTAATGACTGGATGATAAAAAGACCAAAGGTGACAAAAAAAAAAAACATTTCAGTGCAAATGTTTTTGAGCTACATACCTATTCTTCTACTATAAAGAATGAACAGTGTTGTGGCTATGTGAACAGGTAGTCTTTGAGTTAGGGACATCCGTCATACGGACGTCTCCTAGATACAACAGGCCTTCCCTGTGCAGGACAGAAGCTAGAAGGGGGAATGGGGCAATTTGTATGACTTGCAGAATAAATCTTGCTAAACACAGCTGAGGTTATGGGTGATCTTAGGGGGGGGGGGGGGGGAGTTCTTTCTGCAGCTTCTTGTAACTTTTTTATGACCAAGACAAACTCTGCAGTTGTTTCTTTTTGCATATCAAAGCACAGCTTGCTTCAGATGTTAATGAATGTCTAGGCTCCATAAAGATGTTTTTTTTTTTTGCTTTGTTTGTGATTAACTCACAGTGAGGATTTTATACAGTAACTGACACTATGCTGCCTAATAATATGTTGAAACAAACATCTGTCCTAATTGCATTTATTAAAATAATGTACCTGTTCCGACTTACAACAAACCTACAGTTCCAATCTTGTATGTAACATGGGAACTACCTGTATAAAAATGGTAATTTAAGAAAGAAGCCCAGATTTGCTTCAGAGTTCTCCAGTAATCCAGTAAAATATCCAGTCTTAGTAAAATATCCACACTTTAGGCACCTATACAACATAAAATATTTATCAGGTAGCAACTTGCTGCAAAATTAGATAGGTTGAGGTCTCTGTATAACTAATACAGAGAAGGTTTTGCTGCTGCTGAATCACTGTAATATCTATAAACCACAGTGCACTGAGAGTTAATTACTCAGGCAGTGAATTACTGAACTGAGAATTAGTGAGAGGTGCAAACATTTTATTTTGAGATGCAAGAGAAAGGGGCATACTCAAGCTCTGACTGGAAACAAATTGAATATTTGTATCATGCCAGAATCCTGGATTTAAAGGCTTCCAGGATTAATAGAGTAAAATAGGTATGAGGGCTGAAAACGGCAGTGCATTATTATGCCCAGTCTGTTTTCTGGGGAAGGGGAGATAATGCACATTATAATTTTAAAATGATAGCTTGAAACATTTTTGCTTTTAGAAATACAAACGCTGGTACTGAAAAGTTCAACCAGTTCTTCGCTTTATCTAAAAATAAAAACAAAGCAAGTCTATTCAGCAATTGAGTAACAACTATGCTTAGGTACCAAAGAATTTTGGTAATTATTAGGGCTAAACTAATGTTTAATTTAAAGTGGATGGACACAGTCTTAATATTTCAATATGGTAAAGTAGAACTAAACTTTCCATGCTCCCTGAAATTGCAAGTTAAAATGTGTACATGTGTTCAAATCTAAATTTTTGAGGCTCTGGCTATTATACAGACATACGAGAAAAACCCATGATTCTCTGTGACCTCTCACTTTTAACTCAATAACCTCAACAACCCTGACTTCATAGGCTATTATATTTGTATAAAATGCAGGGAACATTACTTCCCATGATGATGTGGCTTCTCCCAGTCCTTCTCTATGTTCTCTCTTCTCTTCTGATTGACAGAACGTTTAGTAAAACAAGTAACAAATGGCCAATAAAAGATCAGAAGGGAGGGGATAAGGGTGGTGATAGAACCATCCTATTACATGCTTGATTCCTAACAAAAAAGAAATTAGGTTGCTGCAGACAACTTCCTATGAGAGAATTATTATTTAATTTTCTTTAGGTAATGATGATATGAAATTAATGCTGAAGGAGGACATGGATAATATAACATTGGAAATAAAACAGAATACAAATTTGCAATTGTGCATTCATGCACAGTTTTTAGGTTGCAATTTCAGAATGTTATGTTAAAGTCCCTATTGATTTTTAAACTTTTGTAATCCTTAATCTTTGCTGCAAATCCTGATTATTGAGGAACTGTATTCTATGTAAATCTCTAATCCCCACTGTACTGCTACTGGTAAGTACAGCAGAAAGCATGCTTCTGGCTCACAGCTGCATGGATCAGGTGTCTATCACAGACAACAATATTCTGGTCTTGTACCTCTATCTCTCCTCTCTGCCTTGGTATATTTAAAGCGGAACTAAACCCTACATATATTATATAAAGCACCACAATCTTCTTTCGATCTTTGGCCATCTTGATTGGCCAGGTCATAATGACCTGCAGACGTGTAAGAGTTAATTTAGTCTTGGTGACCACAGGGAAAGTCGGGATGTGCCTGCAAACCCAGGAACCATCACCAAGTGATACATGCACAGCTCAGCAATGTTTACAGCTTAAGTAAGTATCCAGGTAAGTAAGAATGCTTATTGCAGAAGGGACATGACTAGTTCCTTTTTGCAATAAAGCCCTGCCTGGTTGCAAATATTTAAAGTTTACCTTTAGTTCCACTTTAAAGCACAACCAGTGATGATACCTTGCTTTGTTAATGGCAACGGTCAGGGAGAAGGTATAACCACAAGTTCTCCCCTCCTATTGTATAATGTACAGAGCTGCGTAATATGTTGGCTCTAAAAATAATATTAATAAAGTCAGAGTGGGTCCTGGGTTGATTGTATCTCCTAGTGATTTTATTTTGAAAGGTTGAGATGTACATGTAAATGTAACTGATGATGTGACACTGTGACCTGCTCACATCTAGCTTGTTTCTTGGGACTTTCACACAAGAATACAGAAAAAAAGGGACATTAGGATAGGAAAAAAAGAGAAAAATAACCAGAAAAGAAACAGACACTAACAAGAAATATTCCTTTTGAACTATGTTTAGAAATTGTTTCTCAGTACATTTCCAATAATGGAAAGCATTGGAATTCATAGGGATTGCTAATAAGCATACAAAATGAACACAAAAGCACACTCTAACATAAACAAATAGTACTTCAAATACCTTATGGAATAAAAATAACCACAAATCAAAATAAAGATTAGTCTGTAGTGTGGTAAGCCTTACATGTCACATCTGTATGAAATGCAGCCTCACATGTTACTGGAATCCCTTTATTCCATATAATTCAAGCATTTAAATCTGTTACATAGTGTGAAAACATCAATAACCACATTAAATCCTGTTACCAGAACAGTATTTCATTGCTGGCGTTTGAGCGTAGCTTTTTCCAGATGCCCTGTTTCTGCTATTTATAAACAAAGAGCATAAAAACAGCTCAGTGACAAAGCACAGAGGCAAGAGTTGTGTACTGGAAGATATGTTGTGACAATGCAGGTCAGTCTCAGAGGACTGAGCTTTAGTCTTCCATAACTTGCTTATAGTTCCCAGACTGCCCTCTGCTGGACCAAATGTTATTTTTCCATGGCTAGTTTAATGCATACAAATGTTATCACTCTGATGAATAACTCAAAAGATTCCTATAACCTAGATCATTTTTTTTCATTTTATAGCAACATACAAACGTTGGAGGACAAGTCTTTTATATTATTATGCTCATCAAATCCTAAAGTGCATCCAACATAAGTGTTTACGTATGGACTGATCCTGGATAGAAAATGTTTCTGGGGTTTCATTACAATACTATAAAACACTCTTATGTTGGATGCAGTTCCATTTCTTTAAAAGGTCAATCCACCAAAAATAGATAAATCAATGTTTTAAATTACCGAGTTAAACCAACAGATGACTTCTTATATCACAGGGTAGAGCAGTGGCTCAGAGGTTAGCACTCTGGCCTTTGCAGCGTTGTGTCCGTTTCAAATCTTGGCCAGGACACAATCTGCATGGAGTTTGTAGGTTCTCCCTGTTTGCGTGGGTTTCCTCCGGTTACTCCAGTTTCTTCCCCTTGAGACTGGCTGTAGGCATCTCGTCCGCTCCCATACCACCAACCATATTACAAATCATATTGTATATCCATATTGGTTTAAGAACATTGATATCTGAAAGAAGTCTCTTACCCCTACAAAAGCAAAAACTTCTATATGGACTACCTACTTTTTGCTCTAATACACCAAAACCCAAAGTAGATACATACTTTTGGATACAAAATCAATTTATCCAAAATATTAAAATTCAAATGTACCTAGGCACCAAATTAGTACCGGATCCACTTTCTCCTATAAAATAAAATCTATCCTGCAACCTTGTTTATACTGGGTGGGGGAGGTTATCCTCTTAGGGCCCTCCTCTCACAATTAGTCCTTGAGAATTTATTGCTAATTAGTAACCAACAAAACACAAGGAAGACATCCAGCCATCTCATTATTCTGTAGTGGATCATTGCATGTGTTCATTTTTTAACATCACTTCATGAAGTATACTGATAAATATATGTCTCTGAAGTCCCCTGAAGAAGCATTATAGGCGCAATGCGTTTGGAATTGAGACAAGACTATGTTTTTGTCTTTATGATATTTTGCCTAGCATAGAAGTACTATGTTAGGTAGGAACTATGTTAAGAGTTGTACCTTTCTAAATACTGCTGTTGTATACAATACACTTAATCTGTTTCTGCATAAAAAAACTATTTTTTCTCCTTCTTCAATATGTCATTCTCATTATAAGGCTTGGCAATTGTACTTTTCTTTACATCATAAGTGACCTTGTCTCTAGATCACATTAATTTCCACAAATCAGATAATTATGTGGACTATTTTTTTTTTTTTTACAACAGCTTTCGTGACACTTTAATTAGCATATTAATCAGCTTAGATTGGATATAACAAAAAGGCAAAATGTACACAGTATTACTGTAAAATTGCAGATATATTTGGTTTATTACTGGTGTCTTAGTTCTATTTATATATGAATAGAACTTTCTATACTCATGTTACAAATCAGTATATAATCTGTTATTCAACTAGCTCAGCTAACCAGAGTCCCTATAGAATAGCCATATGTCTCAGTGGTATTGCTGTGCAACATATTCAGCATCAAAATCTGGTTATTAGAATATATCTAAAGGGTAATTTACAGTATTATATAAGGTGTTTGTCTATAAATATAAAGGATCAGCTCTGTGTACTTATTATCTACATATGAAATTGTTTCTATGCATAGCTTGTAAAACTCCATTTCCCAAAATGTCGGAACACTGTGTAAATTGGAAATAGTACAAGGATAACGTTAAGCGTGGAACAAAATTTTCTAGAGAAGCTGAAGCTTACTGAAACTTGCCAGCAGTTTATTGAAAGTGATAGCACTTCTATTAAAGTATGTGTTGAATCTTGTGACGCTGATAGCAGGGCTGCTTGAATAAGAGAGAACAGATAAAACTTTGCTTTAACTGCAACAGAAACAAAAATCAGGTATTTTGCTCTGTAAGACAGGGTTGTGTGGCAAAGCTTTTACAAAACTAGCATTTACCTTCAGCTTTACCCATTTAAAAAACTATTTTGCAATCTATTTATTTTATATAGAATTGTACATAAACCCACAGAAGTGATAACAATTGGATTACATTATAGGGAATCTGTAACTGTCTGTGATTGGATACGCTGGAAGTCTTTCTCCAGGCATAAACAGATTGTAAATTGACTGGAATCTCTGGAAATGTAAAAAATGAATTTCAGAAAAAAATGGCTACATATATAAATGAAATCCATAAATAGTTGATGTGTACACACAAAAGTGTCAGACTTTTGGCACAGCAGAAAATTACAGGGTAATAGGGAATGTGGATATCAGAACAGATTTAGGTGCTTCACACATCTATTTTAGTTACAAATTAACTACATTTATTGGTTATATCTATCCGTCTGAAGTTCAAGGGTAAAGTAAAAAGCAAAAGTTTTTTGTTTTAAATTGTAGAAAGTTGTGAGAGGGTAAACCTACTGTCCAGTGTCACCAAATGTCTCCAGGAATGAAAGTGAGCCTAAATCTTCACAGGCTTTCATTTGAATTGGCCTGGATAGCATCTGAGTTTGACTGCTTGGAGAACATATAAAATACTTCCGCTTTCTGAAGAGCTATTTCCTTTAGAAAGTGGAATTATTATATATACTCTGAACAGCACTGAAAATATGTTGATCCCTTATACATATATAGAGCATTTTATGTATCTCTCTTCATGTAAAAATTGTGTTTTTAGGAATGTATGTCATTTGGGAGTTTGAATCATCCAAAAAAGGGAGTGACAAATGTGAGTACAGACCAAATAGGAAAAAAGCTGGTCATTAGGCCAATTAGCATCTGCAAAGTCTTAGGCTATGTACACACGTTAGATTTCTGTCTTTGAAAATGATCAGACTGAAAGATGAATGAACGAGCACTGTACATACAGCACCATTCTGCTCCTTTGAAAAGGGAGGGCGGAAAACGAGCAAGTGGCACTCTGCTGTTCTCTCCCCCTGTCACTTGCATTGCAGTCATTAGTCTTTTGTTGGTTGTGGATCCGCCAAGCCAGATCCATGAACGACATCAGACGGCTGCTGTACACACATCAGATTCTCGTCCGATACAAGCCTTGAAGTGATAATCGAACGAGAGTCATCTGGTGTGTGCGTAGCCTAAGGAACGACTAATGACAGATCAATGATTATTCACAATTATTTTGAGCGATTGTATAGTGCATGATTCTGTACATGCTGTAACGATACAACAATGTTCAAATATAATCCATCAATATTGTAGCACACACTAAATAAGATTGTTTGAACAATGCAGGAAATGACGTGTACCAGAGAAAGTGTACCGCAGAACCGTCCACGATCACTGAATGACCGCACACACAATAGATAGCAAACGATCATCGCCCAAACAGACCCGCCGGGATTGTCGTTTGTTTCCAGCGACACTGCTCATTCATCTTCGTCGTTGTGCTTTTTTTTTTTGGTAATGATTATCGACTGATCGGTTGTCAACAACTATTGCATGTGTGAACGTGGCCTAAGACTTTTACATAAATTGTGGCAATGATCCATTAGTCTTGGGCGGTCATTGAATTAAACCTTCTTTGTATATTGATACATGGAGAATTTGTTTTGTTTTGATTTTCTTGCAGCAGTAGTCAACATCTCTATTTAAAGTTGCATTTTATGGTTACCTTTTCATTTGTACATTATGGAAATCCATTTTCAGAGCATAATACCGTTATTAGAATTTGTGCGAACATGGCACTTCATTGGGTGGAAGTGTAAATTCTGGTACCAAAAAAAACTCCAGAAGAATTCCAAAAACTGTTAACATTTTTTATAGAGTAGATAAAACATTTTTTTTATAGAGTAGATAAAACAAAATAAGTTATACAACTGAACTCTGATGTGATTTACATACATAAGAATTAGTAACAGTATATCTAACTATCTAACTAACTAAAAACGGGCAAAAATATTCCCTTGAGATAAACCATGCTTAAAAATACTCAGTAGAAATAATCCCCTGTCATTTATCGCAACCTATACGTGAGACAGGCCAATGCAGATTACTATTTTGGGTTTGGCTGCCTTCCAGAGGTTATAATGAAATGCTGTAAGAGCAGATTATTCTATGGGTGTACTTGATACAGCCCATATCCCTGCTTTATAGGTACAGAGAGAGTTGCTCTACATTTGCTGTAAACTTACAGTATGAATGAAAGCCAAACTTTACATTCTATAAGCACAAATTAATATTTGTAATAGATACATATATATTGTAAAAGTGAATACATATATTACTTTAATAACTTTCTACAATATTAACAATTCTGTCTGACAATAATTCTGAATGTTCAGATTAGTCATTATGCGTATAAAACACTGCATATACACATCACTAACACTATAAAATTTCTGGTAATAAATGGTAAATCAAGTCAAATGGTAAAACATCAACAGTATTTACTGGCAAATTCAAGCGTCTTACCCTGTGCATTCAGCTTTTTCACAACTTGTCAAAAAAGTGGCCCCAGCAATATGACTCTAAAACATAAAAAGTGAAGCGTTTAGCAGTACAGTAAGTAGAGAACTTTTAAAGACACCACTGTCAAAAATTATATAAGCATTATTCAAAACAATCATTTTATGTTAAATTGAAAAATACATTTCATGCAGGTTTATTTCATAAAAAAAGAAGACAACAAAGTGATCATCTGCAAAATTTAGCAACCCATAACAACCAGTTGTTGGCCATTCTAGAAATATGATTGAATGACTAGCACAAGGTGTAACCACAATTAACTTTAATTTAGGCATTATGCTATGATTGCCTAAAGCAGGGGTGTGCAAACTTTTTGCAAAGAGAGCCAGATTTGGTGAGGTGAAAATGTGTGTGGGCCTACCATTCAACACGTACTCAGGGATAGTGTGGGCGTGGTCTGTGTGGATCCCGCACAGCATATGCCCACCAGGGGGGCGTGAGGGATTCCCTGTGCACGGAGTCCGATATTAGTGTGGGCTCTTTGCAGAGCAAGTTCTTGGAATCAGAGTGGGCGCGGTCCATGCGGGTCCCTCACAGCACACGCCCACTATAATGACGTAAGGGATTCCCTGTGCAGACATGGGGACTCCCGTCCTGCTGATTATGCCCGCCGAGTAGCGGGCTGATAGTTGCAAGGCGGTTGATCAACTGTACGCGTGTATTTTATACTGTGGTCAACAGTGCTGGCGGGCCGCATAATATTGATTTTATGACAAAGGCTGCAGGCCGGTGGAAATCTGAACACAGGCCGCAATTGGCACCCGAGGCGGACTTTGGACATGCATGGCCTAAAGTATGCCAGTGGGTTTTACACATTATATAAGATTTGTGAATCTTAGTTTACATGTCACTTTAACCACAGTCGTAGTACCATCTATCATTGCTATTACACGTTGTAGGATAAGGCAGGAGGCTTTGGGTGGCACTGGAGGGAGATAGATATCTAGTAACGTCTGCAACTTTTATGTCTGTTGATATACCCACATATACCCTAAACATTGTTAAGTACCATAGTGGCATAAGGACATGCAGTATAGGCACACAGCATTTTGGAAAGCTGAAAAAGCTCCTAAATCCTTGGTGCCCTGATATGCAAACCTTGCATTTTGAAAATAAAGAAAGCCCCCCCAACATTCGGACTTATTGGACATCAAGGCAGTCTATCATCTGAACATCCAAAAGGGCGTTACAATAGGCAGTAGATGATAGCCAAGCGGCTACTATTCTAGTTAAAGCTGCTAGCTTTATATAAGAGTATTCGGATTTTAAATATTTCTGCAGTTTTCACTGGGCAGGAATACACGTGGTTTCATCCAGGACACGGGGTTTCATCCAGGACCATAGATACTTTTGTCCAAGGTACAGATTATATGTGGAATATTTCTCTGGTTGATCAGGCAGTTTTCTTTCTGACCTGATGGTGGAACTGAAGAACCAGGCAGTAGGACAATGGGCTTTGTGGTCAGGTGGGGGAGCTAAAGAGGCTTGGGATGATTAGGAGTAAATTATCCCAGCTGAAACCCATCCTGGCAATTAATAAACTCCCAGCCTGCTCTTTCCTGTTACTGGCCTGCTAGGCTCCTGTTACTGGCCTGTGAGCTGGAAGAAGCGCAAAGAGAGTAAAAAAAAAAAAAGTAGGTTGCACAGGACTGTTAGTGAGGGAACTAACAGTCAGTTAGGGGCCAAGTGGCCAGGTTTTATTTTATTGTTCTGTTTATTTGGCGTGTTTTCTGTGTGAATAGGCTTAGTAAATAAACGCTAACTGAACTGCTCATTCGCTTTTTTTCCCGTAAAATTAACACATAATGATGGTTGTTATAGACAATAAAACAAGGATATTAGATAAGGATTCAGCCTAATAAAACAAGTTTGCACTGGGTGTAAAACAGATTAGAATGTGTGGAGTGAGGTGTATTCTATGTTCACTGACTCAGACTCATAGGGCTCTGCATAGTAATCGGATGATGCCCTTATTAGAGGCTTTCATCTTTTCATAAAATGTGTAGTAACCTTAAATTACCCAGTGAAGCACAACATACAAGTTTTGACCACAGCATCTATGTGCATAAGGCAATACATAAACTTTTAAACAAAGATTTAACAATGCTTTAGCATGCTCACACAAGGACCCTATCTACATGGAGTGTGTATGTTCTCCCCATGCTTTCTGAAGTTTCCTTTCAGTACTCTAATAACTTCCTCCCACAATCCAAAGCATGCAGCTATTGTTTTTGGCTTGCTCCCAAAAGGTTCCTGTGCGTGTACATTTGTGCTTGTATTACTGTGAAAAGAAGATTATAAATTGTTTAAGCACTAATATGAATGGTTGTGTCTCTGTAGTACTGTTTAGGTCTTGGAAAAAAATATACAAATATATTTAGGATAGGGAAACTTTAACTTTTTAAAGGTTGACTTTTAAAGAGACAATTCCTTGGATAGTCTTAAAAGTCCCATTATTTTTAGTAAATAAATGGTATTCTTGTGTTTGTCCCATCTGTACAACTGTAACAACTGTACATCAATGATCAACAGTTCATGTACTTACTAATTGTTAATCATACTATTTACCTGTTACTTCACTACTACTGCTGCCGCATTTATCAAGAGGAAATCAGCATGGTCACAAATTTACAGATGGCATTTACCACTCTTACAGTGCTGGACATCATAGACCACAGCACAATAAAAGTTAAATCCAGTGTTATAATGGTGTTATCTAAGAATGACTTTCTCATATTTAGGCCGCCACTGTCAGGCTAATATTAAATACCGGTTTTAGTAGTATGAAATAAATGCCTAGGTTTTTGTTTTTTAGTGTTCTTACAGCAGGATCTCAGCACATGATCAGAACAGAGCTGTTCACATATCAAACTGTTTACTAACAACCATGATCTTCTCAGAGCCCCCCTTCCTAATGACAGACATTGGAGGATTATTGCTAGGCAAGACAACCATTGGTACATACACATTACAGGAAAATGTCTCTTGGCTATTTTGATTTTTTGGCCGACAATGAACTGTTCCCAAATACATGGAAATATTTGATGTAACTTATTAACTCTAGTAATACCGTGTTTCCCCGAAAGTAAGACCTTTCCCGAAAGTAAGACCTATCACTATTGTCTCAACCTGCCCTAATATAAGACCTACCCCGAAAATAGGACCTAGGAGAAAAAGAAAAAAAAAAATAGTACTTACCGAGTTCTTTCCCTGTGAAGGCAGAGGGAGTGCACACTCCGGAGCCTCACAAGCCGATGCTTTCCTTGTAGTTCCGGCTCCTGTCACAGGCGGAGTGATACTACATGCACTTCGCCTGTCAGAAGCCAGAACTCGGGATCGCGTCTTCCGATAAGGTAAGTTTTTTTTTTATTTTAACCATCACCAAACTTAAAAAAAAAAAAAAGAAAGAAAAATGTGAGCAATCATTGCCCTGGAGTGCTGATTTTACAGGTTTTAAGGACAAGCAGGCTGATTTAATACCGGTAACAGTGCAAGAAGTAAAATGCTGAATTCAGTAACCAATAGCAACGAATCACTGTATTGAAAAGAAATCAGCGTGGAAACTTTGTGAAACCTGGCCTGCAAGAGGTGGTGACATGGGTGAAGAATTAATGGGAAAAGATTACAGAAAGCTGTGTTGCCAAAGCTCTACAAGCCGGCTATTTGGACAAGAAGTATTCTTTTAAAGAGAGCGCCATTGCTAGACATGAAAGAGTGGGGCCACTGGTTCTAAAGGAACTGGAGTCGCAAGAAAACCAGACCAGAATTCAGGATTTGGAGAGTTATGACAACATTCCAGAAGAAGATGACATTCTTGTATTTGAATAAACGCACATTCTTATACATGAATACATGTAGACTGTTGCACCAGAATAGGTTTGTTACATTTGTTTGTTCGTGGTTTCGTACATGAATAAATGTACATTGTTCTACATGAATATGGTGTTTTTTTTCATTAAAAAAAATATATACCGGTATATAAGACCTACCCTGAAAATAAGACCTAGTGTGTTTTTTGGAGGCCAACAAAATATAAGACAGTGTCTTATTTTCGGGGAAACACGGTAACTATGGTTAACAAGGACTAAAGGTCTCCTGCTCAACTGTATGTTTATAGATATAACTCTCCTGTTCAGATATCACTATCAAGACAGATCTGATACCGTGTTTGGTATTTGTGTAATAACTGAATTTAGCTATCAAGTAGAACACCTGTGTAGGTAGCCAAGAATGAGAACTGCCATTTATGAAACCAATTCAATCCTGCATCATTTCAAGTAACTGTGACCTGACCCAGAACTGTGTAAATGCCAACTTTTATCTGTGGATTTGTAAACACTTTACTTTGCTTAGTGATTGGTACTCTTTAATCCGAACAATAGCTACCCTACCATCATTGCTGCTAAAAAAAATCAAAAACCATGATACAATGAAAGGCTGTTTACAGTGTTGCGTTGTTTTGATACTTTTTAGGATATATATATATATATATATATATATATTTACCTATATACCTAAATCTCATGAAAAAGAATGGGCATGGCAAACATGAAGCAAGAACACTTTTAGAAAACTTCATAATAAATTACAGAATATTGGCAAATAGAAAAAAAGCATACAGTATGCATGTACAGACCTTGACAGACTCTTGAAGAAGGATTGTGACTTTAAATGAGCTTCTTCTGCCAATCCGTGCAGCCCCCTCCTGTGTATTGAATTCCCCCAGTGCCAAGCTGAGACAGCCCTTCTCCAGACAAACACAAGGAGGAGGGGGCTGAGAATTGTACCAGTACAGGCTGGAAAAAACAAATATGATGCACCAGACTCAGGGCATTTCCCCAACACCTTATTCCTGGGTACCAGTAAAAAGCTTGTAACAGGGACAACATTCCATGGTATTTGTGACCTCTACACTGTCCTACATAGAGTACCACCCTGACTGCTCAGACTATCCGAGATAATTACACTTCTCTGACATGCCCATAGCCTTTAGCAAAAGCACTGCCCTATTTTTGTTTTCATCTTATGCAATTAAATTCTAATGTCATTTTTGCCTACTTATTAATGCAAAAGACTTGTGTAATCCGAAAGGGAAAAGGAGCTAATACCTAATTTGTGCAACTGTGTAATTACAAATAATGTTAAATATAATGAATTATTTTTCCACTGGAGAATAGACAATCATATTTCAGTAGCTCCTAATGGGTGGTTTTAACACATAGGAGTATGGTTAAGTTTGTATCATACAACAATTTTTATGATTTTTAGAGTATAGGAGTAGGACAGATGCATATGGGGAAGCTATCTTCTCAGGCTGTCTGCTTGGCATTTTATTGTCTTACATATCTCATTAATGGTGTAAAAGGCAGTCTGGTTAGTAATGTATGGCTAGAATATGCATGCAAAAATAAACAGAATATAAAGAAAACAGGAAATTTTCACCCTAGCCCCAGGTACAGTTTATCTAGTTACCCCTGTATTTCTGTCATCCTTGGTTATGTTATTCTTAGCAATCCCTGCAAGATTCTGACAAAGTCTGTTCCCTGCTTATCTTTTCCTTTGGCCAGTTTCTGACTAGGAGTTTGCCTGCCAACTAATTACTTGACTCCACAGCTTTCTGCGCTGGTTTATCCAAGGGCCAAAACCCGGGGCCACAACCCAAGAGCCCTCTGCAGCAAAGTCTATCATCCCTTGTGGGGTGTTGTGTGTTTCCTGAGACACTAAACCTCATCCCATTTGGGGCTCACATCCTTCCGGTTGTTACACTGAGCAGCCACTGCACGGACAACCCAGCTTCCCACAGCTTCTGACCTCTGTTCGTTGCAATAGCATTGTGTAGGCACCACTTCTTCTATTAAACTGAATTTAATTATAAAACAGCAGTGATCAGAAAGTACTCTAATCCATATAGATATGCATTTTGACTTCTGGGATCATGTTTTATTATTTTAATTTCTAAAAATCAAGCATACACTAAACCAAATCTATCATCAAATGCATTATATTAACAACATAACTGGAAACTGCCAGCACCCAGAAATACTTGAATAAACCTCCAAATCATCTTCATTAGCACCTCATGAGTCCCAAATCTTTGCTCACTCTTGTAGGCAAATCCAAACTGTAAAGGTCTGGAGGTGTCATCTAATATCTTCCATACATCCCTGTTGCCAGTGAAGCCATGCTTGTCAATGCTGGTCCAGTGGTGTCATACAGGTGACATGGATAAGAGACTTTACGGTGCTACCATAGTGTGATTCCTACTATAGTGTGCCCATAGTGAATGGTGTACCATTCAGCTTTCCTCTCCTAGTGACAGATACTATTTCGGAGCAGACTTCCCGACAGTAATTGAACCAGTAAACCACAGTATTTGTGGATCTACCAGTAAGCTTTGGCACTTCTTCCATTGACATTCGGATGCTCCAGAGGTAAACTAGCTCTAAAATTTCACAGAGCTTCAAATTACAGTGGAGTCTTCCGTTCAAATGAGTGTAATGGAAGAATTTGTTCCCCTTTCTTACTCATTGAACGGACTGGCAACCCTTTCTTTTGCACCTCCATACCAGCACATTAAGTCCACGGACCTTCTTGTTCGTCAACATCACTGAGCCATCGCACTTGCAGCAGGAATTTTTCTCAACCAGGCGACCATGTTGGAGGAGATATCGTGACAAAGTTTCTTCACTTTGCACCACTCCAGTATAAAACTCTTGTAACAACATTTTTTTGTAAGGGTATGTTTGTTTTTACTGGTTTCAATGGCTAATCTTAATGGGAATTTTAACGAAATAGAAGGTGAGGTAGTTTTATTTAGTAGGGGCAGTTGCTTTGATGCTATATTGGTTACTAAGGTAAAAAAAGAAGTTTCTGGAGTCTTAGGCTATAAATAGAATGTGAGGTAGGAACAAAAACTGATGGTAGGAATCACACTATAGTAGCACCAACTTTACTGTGCATTTGTGTCACCTGGGTTTCCCAGGGCACTGATAGTTGTGTTACACACTACCACTGACAAGGACTGACAGGCTTTGTGGACAGCGGGACCACCTTCAACTGCCCCAAAGCCGTGGTTACCACTGAAATAAAGTAGAGTGCTTGAAATCCTTAGTTGTGCAGGAATTTGCCTGTGATGCAGCTTTGGGATGCTTCATGCCGCATCTCAGGATCTGCCATTAAACAGCTTCCATATACTTCAATAGGACCATTTTGGAATGTTTTCACAAGTGGTTGAAAAGAAATTCCCGGTGCTTTGAAGTACAATATTGGTAAAATCAGACATCCCATGATGCAATGCAAACAGTGCAAGACAAATGCAAAAATAACTCATTCAACAATGTACACTACAAAAAATCTGTGAAACCTGAATAACCTATTTTTAAACTGCAGCCGTTTTCATTTGCTAAATCCAGTGAAGGTTTTAACTTGTCATTTATGACATTCCTAAGTTAGACTTTTAGCCTTTTTAATTATTTATTGTTAAATTTATGAGGCTATTAATAATTCAGGAATCTTGTGACCACGCAAAGAGTACAGATGTACTTTTTGAAACTCTTTTCTTTACTTTATTGTACCGTTACACATTAATTTCCAAATCAAAGTGCAATAGGGAGCTTTGTTAAATCCATAATATTTACCTTAGATCACATCAATCAATTGTGGGAGCCTTCTGACCAACAAAATATATTATATTATATATTATATTATAAATTAGGACTAAGAACAATGAGAACTCACTGATAAATATCTGGCATCCATAAACTATGCTTAAATAGAGTAATTCTTGGATAGGGTGTGAGTTGTAGTAATTTTGTAAATGTTGAATAATTGATGCAACATATAACATTTCTACTTGCTAGGTCTGATTTATTAAAGCTCGCTAAGACTGGAGAAGATAGACCATAGATAGATAGATTGTGGTGGACTCTGGCTTCTCCAGTTCTAGAGAGCTTTATTAAGTCAGGTCCATGGTGTCTATTTGTTGTTGAACAGATATTATATTATGTCCAAATACATTATTGAGATAGCAAAACTTTTCCAATATGGCTCTATTAGGTTACATGTACTATGGATGGAATATCATTCTAAAGGCCAATGTGAAGGAAACGGCACTACCAAGTCTCAAAATATTATCCAATGTTTACCCTGAACAACGCTTCAAATCTTGTTGACTTTTTATAAAACATGTTAGACCATAAAAAGGTAACAAATACGATCTTATATTCAGAGTCCTATATAAATATTTATAACAGAGCTCTATTATGGGTTGAATGGAATTAAACTTTTGTCATAGGAGCATGCAAACCTTCAGTGCTGCCATATCCCTGTCCTGATACAGACATAGGAACATTGGTCTGAAGAATCATTTGGTATGATAGTCAGTGGCAGATTGCACTTTACATTATTAGGTGATACCTTAGTGACACCAGAGCTGGTGTGACAGTCAGTGACTGATAATGTATGGTGACAATACTTGATGTGATAATCTGTGACAGAGGATGCAATCAAAGTCATTGAAGTATTTTGCACACTGACAAATTCCATGTGACCTTTTTGTTTTTCCCAAAATAAGCTTTATTACTGTGGAAAGTCTACATGGATTTCCTAGAAAAATAATGAACAGATGACAGAGGAAAAACCAAAGCTGTCCACATGAACTGGGAGAGGCATCACAAACTTTCTAGCACATGCTGAAAGGAGCACTAAAATATACACCAATCTCAGACTGCTCACTGTGCAATTTTTTCTGCACTGGTTTTAAATGCCATAAATTATTTCAAAGCAGCAGAAATACAGTATGTCCTATTAGTAAATATTCCCCCTCCCTACTGTGTGATACATCCCCACCTCCTAGATTGTAAGCTCTTTGGGGCAGGGTCCTCTCCTCCTGTGTCACTATCTGTATCTGTCTGTAATTTTCAACCCCTGTTTAATGTACAGCGCTATGTAATATGTTAATCATAATAATAATAATAATAATAATGGTAAAATAGTGAGATTGTGTTAATTGGATTTCAAAACGAAAACAATAGGACAAAGGCTACCAAGAAAAAATGTGGCCATAGGAGAAAATAACAGGGTAGATTAAAAGAAAGGTTTAGACAGAGGTTCAAAAAGAAGGCAGAGAGGTAGAAAGTGCAGACTGAGAATAAGGGAACAGAGTGAGAAAACATAGATCTATAAAATACCAGAAATATATGAAGAGGAGCAGGACAGAATGGTGTACATATAAGAGCATGACATATTAGAAGTAATAGGAGTATGGCATGGCAGCAGATTTTGTGAGCAGAGAATGACAGTAGGTCACAGCAGTGGGGAGTATGGAAGATTACTGATTGGGGAAATGCTTTCAAAGATACAATTCAATAGATTTAAGGTTGTTCAGAACCACTGTTTTTGTACCACAAAGAAAAGTGGTCATTGTCCAAACAGTAGGACATGGAAATCAAACAACAAAAATTGAAATGCAACACAAGTACAGGAGCAGAATAGGGAAGGCAATAATAATCCTGAACTGACCTGGGAATCAGGTAAAAGGTCTAGACCAGGGGTGTTCAACCCAGGATGGCTGCGAATGCGGCCCAGAGCAAATTTGTATGATGGCATTATGCAGAATACACTTCCGCAATTTGCGGGAACGATGTCATACGTTTGCCCACTCTCGTGAAAGCACACTCTTGCTATTTGTGCGCATGTGCGGCTTACAAGAGCAGAAAGCAGAGCAGAAGAGGTGCTTATCTACTATTAAGCGGTTCCTGTTTAGCCAGGTGAGCACTCCATCTAATCACCACCTCATGCATCATCTGATACCCTTTACAGTTAGTATAATTATGATAAATGCAAAAGTTGATCACATCTCTTTAATGGACTTTTATAGATCCTATCTTCATTTGTGAGCAACTATTTTCAAGAATGAAGCACACCAAGAGTAAAATGAGAACCTAAATATCTGATGATCACCTTGGGAATTCATTGAGAATTGCAACTACTTCCATTGAACCAGATATTGATAAGTTGGTTTCTCAAATGCAATGTCAAAAATCACACTAGTTTTATGTTTCCCTTTTTTCTTTTACATCTTTTACAATAAAAAAATATCAAAAACATCAATGAAGTTTTTTTTACTAAGCGATATGTACTTCTTTATAACTGATGGCAGACATGGGACCTCCTCAACCTTTTTCTTTTGCTCATCAACTAGCATTTGTGTTTGTGTAATTATTGTGTGTCCCCAGACATTTTTTTTCTATCAATTTGGTCCCAGGAATCCAAAAGTTTGGACACCCCTGGTCTAGACAAACCAAGTAAGGAAGCAGACAAAAAAGCAACTTTTTATATAATTAGAGGTAAAACAGAAGAATCAGATATTTTTATGGACTGATCAGACATAAGAGGGCAGCTTATGAAAGTGCGGGACCCAGGGGAATGGAAGGGGTTATAAAGGTTGACTTGTGAGCATTGGGAGAAGAATGAAGCCCACAAAAGCTGCTGCCATCAAATTAGAGACTGAAACAAGTGTCTGTGGGTGTAGAAAGCAATGACTGTGAAGTAGCACAAAGGGGTAGAGGCAGTAAAAATATTTAGGCTGACAGACTGGTGCATGAAATGATGAAGAAGATAATAGGAGTGTTGCACATCACAGCACAAGTCAATTGAGCAATGGTGGTGATGTAGGTGAAGTTACAAGATTGCATGGTATGCTCCGTCATCATCATACCCAGCAAAATGAAACACTTTTAGTATGGTGCTGAATCACTTGTGCGACCAGGTGGTGCAAAAGTTGTTATTCTTTAATAAGTTATGGCTGAGAAAAATCTTCCACAGCTAAACCCCTCCAATACCAACTAGTCTTGGTAGGCATCTCTTATATTCTAGACAAAGCTGGCCAAATTTTGGGTGCATCTGTTCAAATGATTCATATATTAGTAAATAGCTGAATATATTTTGTCCCACCCTAAATGCAATGAAGAGTGAAAAAGTGAAGAGTCCGCTAAAGCTAATGAGCCTGATTTATTAAAGCTCTCCAAGGCTGGAGAGGATACACTTTCATCAGTGAAGCTGGGTGGTCCAGCAAACCTGGAATGGATTTCTTCAATGTCATTTGCTAACAAATATTCCATGTTTGCTGGATCACCCAGCTTCACTGATGAACGTGCAGCCTTGGAGAGCTTTAATAAATCAGGACCATTGTGTTATTTTCAAGAGAAAGTACTCCAATGAACTTAGAAAGAATTATCTAGATTTGTGGAATGGGATGTGAATGCAATAAGAGAAGCTCACAGTGACATTCCTTCATGAATTAATCCAGATAAATTAATGACCATCTGCTCATTTTTTACATGACAGTAGCAGATGAGGATGGCTGGTAATTTACAGTACAGTCCTTCAAAGCTGAGAGGAAGTATAGTAACTTAAACTTAATAGCTTGTCTAACTAATTTTAGTAAATGGATCCCAATGGCTCTAAATCCCATCTATGTTTAATGCAGAGAGGCAAAAGTGCAGGCCAATCTATTTTATGAGATGAGGAGAATAGGGAAATTGAATGAATGCCTTCCAGGGGCCTGGTCATTAACAAAATCTGTGTTTTTGTTCAAAAATGTTTGTTTCTGGGTGATTAAAAAAGTGTTTCAGTGGTTGCTGGATAGATATACATACATATACATTGTATACATGGAATCATATGGTCTCTGTGTACTCTGCCTTGAAATACTAGCTAGGATACCTTCTCACATATGTAATGTTATTATTGCACCAAGGGAAAAGTTGGATTCAGGACATTCTTTACAAAATAACCTTTTCTTTTAACCAAAGGAACACTGACGTTCCCAGCATTTGCTTTGGATTTTCCATGTTGGATAATATTTGTTTTTGGTTATTTAAATATCACAAATCTTGGTAGAAGATTGTTGTAGAATGTTACAAAAGGTTTGCTAACAAACACTAAACTTTCTAATGCATGTACAGTTTTGTCACATAATTTTTTTACAGGTTAATTAGTAACATTTATTATCATTTATTATTATTACACTGGCACCTATTAAATGGTGGGATAAATTAGGCAGCAAGTGAACAGTAAATTTGTGGTGCATTGGAGGAAGGAATAAAAGGCAGGCATAAGGAGTAAGTGACAACACTGATAGGTGGGGTGGGGTCAGAGAATCTCCAAAACCATGGGGTGTTCCTAAGTGGTCCAGAAAAGAGATGGCAGCTGAATGGTCTTTGGGAAGAATGCAGATCAGTGGAAACAGTATGACTTAAAAACTCATCAGCTAAAATTTTGGGTGTTAGATACTAACTTGTGGAGTCCTTGACTCAATGGGCCTAAATTATGACAGCTCTCCATGGCTGGAGAGGATACATTTTTATTAGTGAACCTGTGTGATCCAGGGAATTTGCTGTTTGTTAGCAAATGTTTTCAATCCTGGACCGGATCCCTTCTAGGTTTGCTGGATCACCCAAGTTCACTGATGAAAGTGTATCCTCTCCAGCCTTGGAGAGCTTTATTAAATCAGGCCAAATAGGTCAGAGCAGTTTTGGTGGAACTACAAATGTGGAACCTCCATATTACAATTCTGCATCCAGGATTTGGCAGCATGGCTTGATGATGGTCCCACTAACACTTGCTATCCCTAGCAGCAAGGACTTACCCAACGAGTTTAAGACAGCTCTTGCTGCTAGGGGTAGGAGAAGTTAAGGGGGCGAAGTGACCATCAGCTTGCGGTTCTGCAGGCACTCGGGGTAAATGCAGCTCTAAGCAGGTAGTTTGGCCGACTGTTGGGACTGTGGGTCACAATACCCAAATACCCATCAGTTTATCTTTACCCGAGGTGTCTTTCTCACTATTACAAGGGGTCTTCCACTCATTATTGCTGTATTATGCAGAGTATGGGCTGAAGTGCCAAGGTTAAGAATGCTGGCTTGGAAATCTTAACACTATTTAAAATAAAAAAAGTAGCATGTTATGGGTTACATTTTATAAAGCTCCTTTAAAATGAGAAAATAAAGAGCTGTGTTCATAATAATCAGCTATGTCAACATGCACCCAGGGAATACTGGTGTGATAATAACAAGAAATACACAGAGGGTTTGTGCAATCACACTGGTCCAATGCTGCACCTTATATTTTCTTTTCATACTAGTTAACCCCTCGTTGCCTCTTGTACTGCTGTCCATGGTACTAGATAAATGCACCTAATATTGTAGTAATATGTTCACACCATGCTTGTATTGTGGGATTATTTGACGGGGATGAAAGGATTTTTTGAAAGAGAATCTCACAGCATTTTCTAATATTTAAAAGAACATTAAGTTGGTCCCTTTTATAGCCAATATACAGATGGGTTCACTCATGCTGATGATGCAAATCTGAATCCTATTTCAATTTTCAGAGTTATTATTATTATTATTATTATTATTAAACAGGATTTATATAGCGCCAACATATTACACAGTGCTGTACATTAAATAGAGGGTTGCAAATGACAAACGAATACAGACAGTGACACAGGAGGAGGAGAGGGCCCTGCCCCGAAGAGCTTACAATCTAGGAAGTAGAGTAATGCATTGCAGGTATTGTAAGGTTGGGCTTTACAGGGCATACAAACCACAGACACTGACAGTATACAACAAAGACTACATTAATCTTGGCCATGGAGATTGTCCAGATGCATAGCATCATTTTAGCACATTATTTACTTACTTTACCATAAGAATTACATTATTACATCAGAGAGACGCTGATCCTAAAGTGACTTTGTCATGAAGGAATACAATTATTGGCAGAAGTCATTCTTCATGCTAGTTCAGGGGCAGGGACACTAAACCAATTCCCTGAGTCATTATGGCCTTGGAATGGGAGTGGAGACATTGAGACATCAGACAAGCTGCTTCTATGGCAGCCAACTGGCTTTATGACAGAGTCCATTATAATTATATCTGCAGGAACCTGCACCCCTTAAAATGCTACAAAGTAAGATTTTTATACCTGTTTGTTTCTTGATCACCATTTTTATTATTTTCCGATCAAGCCCCCAATGAGGAATAGGGCATTTACACATATTAATGTAAACCTATGATGAATTTAGGAAGGCTTAGTATTAGGCAGCTTTCAGAATCACATAATAAGAATTATATCTTCGTCTTGTGAGAGGTTTTAGTGCAAGTCATTGTGCAGACTGAGCTGTATTAACCATTCCTGATATTAGAAATGCATGAATGTCACCCATAAGGGACACTTTAGTAATGGCTGCATACAATGGGTGCTTGCTCCTCTTTGTATATGCTGTCACAGGGGGTTTGTTTCTCCTTTATTGGAAGCCTTCCCCCACAATCAGTCCCTAAAATGTGCCTAATCATTGATTCAGCGCATACATTAGTGGTGGAGAGCAGGCAGCTGGGGGATGGAGATCAGTCCCCGGGGGCACAAAGCACTTCAATAACCCTAATAATGAGCACACAAAGTGCATTACAGGAGATCAGGGCCGACCAGTCACAGCAAGGGGGTCAACCAGCTGCCATCCCCAATCAGAAAAGTGGCGATGGCCATTAAGCAGAATATATTGCTATTGACATAAATGGCTGCAGGGAGTTGTAAATGGGATCCTGTTTATAGTAAATGTGAGCTCATTAATAGGAAGTGGAGGTATGTGAAGAGTCATGATTTAACTTCCAACAAGTTATACACAGATGATGCTTGCTATAAAGACATCTGGTGCAGTCCTATGTCTTTGCATGTGATGAGTCCCATCCTCCTCCTGCACATTGCTGGTCACATGATCAGCTGCTGCCAAGGCACAGTCGTGCAGCATGAGTGGTGACACTTCCTGGTCATGTGTCAGTCAGGATGCTGATTGCAGCACCGATCTAGGCACTGCCATCCCGCCTATAGAGGTGCACAGAGCAGCGCCCATCATGGCATGTGCTGGCAGTGTGTGGGTGTGGTATGAGGATGGCACACACACGGGTTGTTGCTATGATCGCTATATGTCCCCGGTGGTTAGCATGCAATCACTGTGACGGTGATGTAAGTGCAGACACATGGGAAGTCCCAGCTATGCCAGCCTCGTACACTCGTGCAACAGTTCCGTTCCCTGTGTGTGACGGGCAGTACGAGAAGCGTTGCCTGGCAATGGTACAGTCACATGACCGGGGAGTAGTTATAGAGAACTGACCACTGATTTGACTCACCTGCCGCTGCTGCTGTTGTTGCCCCGTCCGCCCGCTCCAGACTCCAACTCACTGACAGCTTCTACCGGCTCCACCGCTTTGTTGTTTCTCCTCCCCCTCTGTCAAGCTCCGTGACACGCCCATCCCACCCTTCGCTTCTGCTGCGTCACGTGACACAGCAGAGCCACGCCCACGCCTCCAAAACTGGGTGTCTGGGGAAGCCGTCTGGAAGGGGTGTGGCCAGGAATAAACGTGTGGGCGTGTCCTCGGCTGGCACTGTCGGTGGTGCTGGCGTCTGGTTGGTATGTCGGGATAATTACCCCGACTATCGGTGACTTGTTTGTGGTGTGGTGGAGGAGGGGGAGTGTATGTTGATTATTATCCTAAACCACCTGAGCTGGAATTGGAGTTTTCTATTATTGTATAGCAGAGCTGTGCACCAGGTAGCTATAAAAGCTTTCATGTCGTGATAAACCATGATTACTTGTTATGTTAGAAGAAACTCATAGTGTAAGGCTCAGTCTACATGGACAGTTTCCCCAGTGTTTATCTGAGCCCGTGTTTGAAATCCCTATGTGTTCCAATGGGCTTATCTACACCAGGACGTTTCCTTGAGGCACGTTTATGGCATTTATCTTAAACAATGCTTGGAACGTGTAAAAAATTAAAACGCTGGGTTACTGCTAGAAGACTCCCAAAAACGCGGGTAAACGCTTCCATTGATTTCATTTGGAATTTTCGTGCATTTTTGGGCACATAATATGCAAATAAATTAAACGTGCTGTAAAATGCAGCATAGGCATTTTCCAGAATTGTAAAGGCAGGCTTTAAAACGCTAATAAAAACGCAATAGGAACGTTTACATTGTTTTTAAAAAAACATTTATGTAGACCCAGCCTAATGTTGGCATGTAACTCCTTGTGGAATACGCACCCCCTATTATGTATGGGGGTGCCCCATCCCTCCCAGCCAATCACAATGGCCCAGACCCTCAGGGATGCTTGGGGGGGGGGGGGGGTCAAGAAAGTGTAGGGCCCAGGAAGTAATGGGGTGTAATGATGTAGCGCCCTAATGTTATGGCTCATAGGTGCCCATCAACCAACGAGCATGCATAGTGGAGTCAACATGTCTGAACTTAGCGTGCATGCTCCACCCTGGTAATGGATTATTAATATTAAACAGGATTTTTATAGCGCCAACATATTATACAGCAAATGACAGATACAGACATTAACACAGGAGGAGGAGAGGACCCTGCCCCAAAGAGCTTACAATCTAGGAGGTGGGGGAAGTCTCACACAATAGGGGGGGGAGATATGTAGTACTGGGAAGTAATGAGGGTGTTTTAAGAGACAGAAGATGACGGGTAGGTGATTTGGAAAAGCTCTTTTAAATGAGCAGGAAGTAGAAGCAAGCCGAATAGGACGAGGAAGACCATTCCAGAGAGTCGGGGCAGCTCTAGAAAAGTCTCAGAGTTGTGCGTGTGATGAGGTTATGAGTGAGGAAGTCAGTAGTAGGTCAGCAGCAGATGAGCGGTGGGAAGGATGGATGAATCTGGCTGCAGCATTCATATTAGATTGTAGAGGAGAGAGTCGGGTTAGTGGAATACTAGAGAGGAGGAGGAGGAGGAGGTTACAGTAATCCACGCTAGAGATGATAAGAGCGTGTACAAGGAGTTTTCTTTCTCTATTACAGACATTCATGGAACTTCTGAAATGCTTGGAATGAAATGCCACTGAGAATCCCGCAGTGTAGAATACACAGCATTGCAAAGAAAATAGGAGACCTTAAAAATCTGGGGGCCTTAGTTATCCCAATGACAAGACACCCCTGAAAGTTTAGGCAGCATATGGCACACGGTACCGAAGTTCAATTAGATTTTGCTTCCTCGAGTACGGAAATCCCACAGGGCTCCCTAATGTTACCCCACAACTCTCTTCTTCTTGATGTCCAACCCATGGTCGCCTGCTAGCTGGTCCGTGTGTCTGCTGGAAGGGTCAGAGCTTTTGACAAGGTGTATATGTCTTCTCATTTTATTATTAGTCACATGAGAAGGAAGTAATGGAAAAATCTGTTCACTGATATAAACCTGACAGCGATTGGAACTCTTCCATCCAAAGCCTGAAAACATAATTATGTGAAATAGAACACCGGGCCTGTAATGTCATTGGGTCTGAGTATAAAGTTTACTCACACAAGTGTGGTGTGTTGTGCATGTTCTGCAATGTGTATTGTTGGATAGCACCTTGAATTGGCTGCCTAATCCACTAAAAAAGGTGCATGGAACATTTCTGGTTGCACGCAGCAGTGTGATGTTGCATTGTGTTGCAACGCATGTATGTCACAATAAAAAGCATTGCATTGCATACCCATCACAGTGACTAGCACCACAACACACATCTATCAAGGAATGGCACTGCAATGCACATTTATCACTAGGAATGGCATCACATTGCACATCCATCATGATGGCACCACAACACATGTCTATCACAATAAATGGCACTGATTCACATGTCTATCACAATAAATGGCATCACAACACACATCTAGCAAGGAAGGACTCTGCAATACAAATTTAACACTATGAGTGCCATCACATTGAACAACCATCACGACACATGTCTATCACAATAAATGGCACTGCAATGCACCCTCATATGTAAGGTATGTTGCAGCACTATGTATGTCACCACAGTACAGTAATATGAAAGGGTCCCTTACTGCTTCTCCAGCTTTTGTCATTACTATATAGGAGGGAATAATATTTTATGTTGTTTACATTACCCCGTATCCAAAATCTATTTCAAAGTAGGGAGTTGGAAGCATGCTAGAATGTGCAATGCTTAACAAACCTTCTAAAAAGGAAAATTTTAAAGCTGAAATAAATTTGTATTTAAATTTTGTTGTGTGCTTTTGAACATTTTGATGGGGGCTGTTTTATGTGGTTTTTCAACCACAGACCCTGCAAACCTAAACAGCAGGCAGTAACAATTTTTGGTGAGGAATACACATATGGCATGATCAGAGCTCTGTGTTATGTTGATGCAGTGCTGGATCTGAGCATCAGAGAGGGGATTTTGTCATTCAATATAATATAATGTATCATTTCATCAAATTTGCACTACAGTAGCAATATTCTCAATCACTCTAACAACATATATACAAAGCAGTGGTGACTTTTCAACAAAAATCCAGTTTTAATGATTTATTCACTCACATGCACTGATCCACTTATAGTTTTGCCTTCACTTGTCCTTTCCTTCCTCATCTGATGAAACGTTCAAAAAAGAACAGTTTTTATTACATATCTGATGAACCTGGTGCATCTTTTTGCAATGTAAGCAAATCATGGCTAGTGAGTGGGCAGGTTCTGTGCATAACATTAATATTATTAACCTGCCTTGGTACCCATCTGAAGAGCCCTTGGATCTAATGCCAACAGTGGGGGTCTTGTGATGAAATATGGAAAGTCGATATACCTGTGCAACCTGTGAGCTAGCTATTGGATACAGGTATGCAAATAGCCAAATGCTTTGCCAGGTTATGTGTTTATGTAGAACTACCGCAGGACACTGCATCATAAATGCTACTTTTGTGTTTGCCTTTAGGTACACTAAGGGCAGTTTCTGAGCTGCAGCAGGATCATACAATGCTGTGCAGCTCCCGGCAGCTGGCATTTTGTCACCCACTTGCCTGCTCACACTGCAGCAGATTTGACAGCTGTTGGCAGTGAGTGGTCCTGAACACCCATTCATACTCCGTTGTAGGTAGAAGCTACATGTAGTGTTAGGCTTTAAGCCTAAGTGTTGGGCCTTTAGGTAGTCCTAAACCTAAGCTTGAACATTTGCTACCATACTTTCTTTTAGAAAATGTACATCTTTTTGGAAACCTTAGACGAACTGCAACTAGCAGAATTCTCTTTTATTTATAAATAGCACCATACACAAACACATAGCTGAAAACTGTGTCATTGAGGATACCAATAAATATTTGATGTACTTTATAATGCATCTATAGAGCACCAGTGTAGAGTGTGGCCTAGAGAGTAGACTGAGCAAGCCAAGCATCTCTGTATTCACAATACCAGTGAGAAGGGTGGAAAATACTCATCATTGTTCATCATCTTTTCCTCCTGTAGAATAAACATAACTGTGGCTATTTCCTCTCCTATGTAAATCTGGGAAATGTTTGTTTACATGTGCCAGTAACATTCAGCTGCAGGGAAACTACTGTTACTGGTGTAATATGTACAGGTTTTACAACCTTTGGTATTTTTAAAGAAATTTTCCTCTTCATTAACACAGTAATTTAAAAAACAATGCAAATGTAGTAGTAAAATTAATGTGTAGTTGAGTTGTAAAGAGCAGTGGTTGCCAACCTTTCAAACCTCCCATACCACGAAATCCATGGAATCTGCACTGCGCGGGGAGCCGTGTGTCACTCAAAGGGGAAGAATTAGTGACGCGCGTCACGATGCCAGAACCCGTCCACTCTCCCATCGCAGGTTCAGAACTGCTTGCTAAACATCCTGGGAGGACAGTAGCGCAGAATTGTGGATGCAACAAAAGCATTTCTCTGATGCATTCCATTGCATTCTTTAGGACCTTGTGCTACAGTACATTGCTCTACTGATATCTAGTCTGCATTAGACCAGATGGGAGAATCCCCCCAGGACACTCATCACGAGTGCTTATATCCCTGCTGCCAGTTGACTGATTGACCTTCCTTGGACTACTTTGGTAGGTAATACCCATATACTGTATACAGGTAATATCCCACAAGACCTGTCATTTTGGAGATGCTCTAACACAATCACCTAGACATCACATTTTGGCCCTTGGTTATTTAGAGCGTTACTCTTGCCCATTTTCCTGCTTCCTACACTATTTGAAGGGTTTAATTAGGATAGGAGGTTTGTTTTAGGTTTAGTTAGACGGGCATTTTTGTACAGTAAGTTTCTAGCTTAAAGGTTGAAAACATTGAGTTTTTTTGTGATTAGTGTTTATTATTATTATTATTTTTTTCTAGGTAAGCTTTTATAGCAGAATTAATGTATATTCATAAACAAAATGTATATTTCTTGTGCCATAGAATTTGTTTTCTTACCTGCTCGCAAATGTTTTTTTTTTTTATTGTTCATTAATATAGTTTGGTGTACAGTCTCCGCATGTCTTGGGAGTCAGCATAAACAATTTGTTTTGTTATTCTTGGGTGGCCATTCAAGATGTCTGAAAAGATCAATCCAGAAAAGAAGACCAGATAGAAGCAGTGGCGCAGTACAAGTATAAACTGTATGTGAACATTATGACAAAAGCCCAACCACCACAATGTTAACTTTTGTTCCACTGCAACTCCTTACACTAAGTTTGGTGTAATCTACTGCAAAATAGTCACTGCATTTTATTGTTTTTTTGTCTTGATATTTATTGTGATGCACACCTTGTCTATTTAAGATACTCTGCTGCTTTTTGATTAACTAGCGTTGTTTACTTGGTCACCTTCCTGATTTATTTTCCTGGAGTGATGTTTTAGAAAGCCACAAACAATAAAACCTAACTAAACCCAAACTGGAACGATGCTAATTCAAAACACACTCCTTTTATTATCAAAGATAGTATTACCTTTCAGAATGAACTTTACAAATTCACAATAGTGTGGCTGTGCTCCTATCCAAACAACCCTGACATTTTGTGTCTTCTGCCTATCTGTTACCTATTAACAGATTGAGGTTCTACAATAGACCACCAAACTCCTTGTACATGCTCTTATCATTTCTCGTCTGGACTACTGTAACATCCTTCTCGCTGGTATTCCACTAACCCGACTCTCCCCTCTACAATCTATTATGAATGCTGCAGCCAGACTCATCCATCCTTCGCTCCGCTCCTCTTCCGCTACATCTCTTTGTAGTTCTCTCCATTGGCTTCCTTTTCACCTTAGAATCAAATTTAAGCTCCTGTGCTTTGCCTTCAAATCCCTACACAGTTATTGTCCCACTTACATTTCTGACATGGTTAAAAAATACTCCCCCTGCCGCTCTCTCTGCTCCTCCAATGACCTGCTAATGACTTCCTCACTCATAACCTCATCACACGCACGGTTACAAGACTTTTCTAGAGCTGCTCCAACTCTCTGGAATGGTCTTCCTCGTCCTATTCGGCTTGCTCCTACTTTCTGCTCATTTAAAAGAGCACTCAAAACCCATTTTTTCCAACTTGCCTACCCGGCTTCTTCTGTCATTTGAAACCATCACTACTTCCCACACTACATATCTCACATCCTTTGTGTGTGAAATTCCCCCACCTACTAGATTGTAAGCTCTTCGGGGCAGGGTCCTCTCCTCCTGTATCACTGTCTGTATTAGTCTGTCATTTGCAATCCCTATTTAATGTACAGCGCTGCGTAATATGTTGGCGCTATATAAATCCTGTTTAATAATAATAATAATAATAGCTCACCACATACCTCCTGTGTGTACAAGTCCTGCCCCTCCTCATCTAGACTCATGGTTTTCACTGTGATGCAGGGATGTTAGCAAATGTGAGATTGAGGATGTAAAATGGTCCGGTGTAAAGTGGGGTGTCTGATGAGAAAGGAGGTGCAGATGTAAAGGGGGATTCCAATCTAAAAGGTGGGCTTTTCCTACCTAAATGGTAGGGGCATTGTCAAAAATTAAAACTGTGGTCCATATGTAGCCAGATAACCATCAGCAGCTGTGCAGAGTTCCTACAGAGGGACCCAACCATTTCTACATAGATCTATTGCTACGCCTTTTGTTACATCTGATTGACCCACCCAACCACTGAATTAGGAAATTAGAGGAAATAGCTGTAATGTACAATTGGCTCATTGCACAAGTATTCTGTCCACTATTTTGCTTATATACACTTTTTGTACTCGCTTAGAATCTAGCAATCGACTCATCTGACTAGGCTTATACAGGCAGTCAGCCAGTCCTGGCCCTTTTCCCCTCTTCCTCTGTATGGCAAAGTCTATATCTGCACAGCATCAGAGTTCATCTCTCTCTAAAGAGGGGGGTCACACATGTCAAACCAATGTTCAAATCTTTTTTCTTACTTGGAGGTGTAGCCCTGACCTCACTACTTCAGTCAGACATTAGTGGACTAGAAATTCATTAAATACAAGTTTATTAGGCAAGCATGGACTTCTCAAAACCAGTATTACATTTAAATTTACAGCCACCGTTGTGGCCTTTTTGTGCAAATGAAGAACATACCACACCCAGTAAAGCACAACATTACATTGATATTACTACCTCATGTAATTTATCACCGCGTAATGAACAAATTAAATAAAACATGACATAAAGAATTACACCCTTCAGTATCACTTGCTTGTATATTACACAGTTCAGCGGTTTGCTCCCAGGGGCTACTTATTGTAGTTGAAGGTCATGTCAGCGTTCCCTGGTCCATATGCATGTGTTATCGACTATGACAATTGTTTTTTTTAGCTCTCATTGGCTCTCTATGCTGAAAATAAAAATTGTTGGAGTATTTAGCATTCTGAGATGCAATGTAGATTTTTTTTAATTTATACCTTCACTGGTTTGTAAGAGGACCTCCTAAACACATGTAGCCACTATTCTGAGCCTTGTCTTCTATTCTCCCTTCATACAGACCTCTTCTATCAAAGCTGAATATTTAACCTCTGCTCAGTCACATAATTTACCCTTTACAGTCATGTATTTACTCACAGGCGATATCTAAGTTTCCTGCCAAATAGTCAGCAATATGACCATGTTGCACAGGAGATTGCCTAGTCAACTCATAAGGTTTGTGAATGATCAAAATCAATATTTTACTATGTTTGAAAGTATTTCTCAACCGGGGTTCTATGGGTTTTCCAGATGTTGCTGTAAGGGTCCCTTGAGCAATGAGCAATTTGTGCCTCACAGGCCCGTTTACTGACCACCATGCTAAAATACTGTAATCTATGGATATAGCAGAGGTTCCCCCATAGTAGAGGCATTCTAAACAGTATTCTTCCCATGGAAATGTACTATGGTAATTATAGCAGGGGTCCTCTGAAGACCCTGAGAGTTATTTCCAGGGGTTCACCCATATTAACCCCCCTAGCGGTAATCCCGAGTGTGACTCGCTTAAAACTTAAAAAAAAGCCACTTGCTTTTCTCTGTTGGTGTCCCCTGGCATCCTGGTGGTCCCCGCAGGTCCTGGGGACATGTCCTCCTCCACCGATCCTCAGCCGCTAACTGCAGAGGCGATCCCAGTGAGGTGCAGGCGAAAGGATCAGCGGGAAATTTTTAGATTTTTTTTTTTAAGTATATTATTAAATTTTTTAAATATTGGACATATTTCAGTGAGTTATGCCTAAGAATTATAGCCTACAATGTAAAATAAATTGTAGATGCAAATGTAATGTTTTTGCATGGAAATACGGACAGAATTAGAATGCTAGGGGGGTGAAAATGGTTCAGAAAAGCTGCTATATGGTGTAAAAAAAGATAATAATTCTAACAGTTTTGTCAGTTTATAAAGCTAGTAAATATAATGTATTAGCTCAGTTTTGCTTTATCCCACCAGAATGATCTATAAATACTTTCCCCCTGCAATCTGTTTAGTATTTTACTCCTCTGTAAACTTAAGTGTATGTTCAAGATGGCATACATTTTCTTTATATTTTTTGCATTGCATTATTTGCAGTTTTTTTTATAACATTTTTTTTTATTTTTTTTTTTTAAACAATAGAGTGTAGAAAAAGAAAATATGGGATTATTTAGATAAGCAGTGTTGTAAACAACACATTATTTGCAGTTTTTTTTCATTCACAGACCTTTATTTGCACATTTACACCTTTTTTACAATAACCATTCAGCAGCAAAATGAGACACTACAGGGCAGAAACAAAGAAGCAATTATTTTTAAAAAACTTGAACTTGGTAATATGACGTGAAAAAAAAGTGTTAGCCCAGGAGTAAAAAGTGTACACTCAAAGTTTACATGAAATAATTATTTTTCAGCATCTAATGTTTCCTCTGTACTACCTAAATTCTGTATTATCAAACTATTCACTTAATATTACCCACCGTTGCCTGATTTGTACACATTAGTTATGGCGCTTATTTACATACACAGTATGTGACAGCAAATCTGTCATAAGACAATAGGGTTGGGTTGATGTTGATCTTCCATTGAAAATACTTCTGCAGTTACCTGAGAGATTCTATTTTCTGGCTTCAGATCAGAAAGTAAAAAAATAAGGGCTTCGAAATTTGAGTGGAGAAATAGGAATCAGCAAAGTAGCAAAATAATACCAAGAGGTCAGTGATGATCACTTTCATGTATTTCTTATGATGCAGGATTATAATTAACTAACAAGAAGATATAACACTTGTTATATTGTTCTTGTATCCATTGCTCAGCATTGTATATTGGAGGCCAATAATACAGTAAATTGTTATAATCGAAGCACATATATTTTATGTGCTTTTTCCAATTCCTACAATTTTCATTTTTTCCTGATTTACATTTTTATAATCTATAATAGAGTTTTTAGTTGAATTAAAGCAGAAAGTTTACACTTTAGGTCTTCACAGGCCATCACACAGCCAGTATATTCATGAAGTGGGAATTGAAGGATGACATGCAGGACTGGTGATGGAAGATGTTTTAAATAGCTGCTACTAAATTAGCTCCAACGATGAGTCAGCCCGAGGTCTTCGTACCATTTAAAGTAGGTCATGTTAACATTGAGCATTAGGTGAGCGGTATAAAAACAGACCCCACATTTCTGACATAGGAGAATAGCCTTTCCTTTCTAATCTATACTCCTACGTAATGTGTGCTCCTAGTACAATTTAATGATTCCTTCATTACAGTTTCAAAGACAAAGAGAGAGTTATTTTAGATTGGCCTTATTTAACTTGTACTATTTCTACTAAACTAGACTATGATATTTATTTACCCCCCAGGATATGTACAGATGATGTATTATTGTGCTCTGGTAATCCCTCTGCCATATATTTAAATATCTTCAACACAAAACTTAACACTGCAGTGCAAGACACTGATCGGTAGCTGTTTAAATTTACAAGTTGTATTTCTCCTGCTACAGGGCGGCCTTGAATTTAAAGGTCATTTTTATTATATAAAGGTGCAGGTCTAATATAGCCTAGCTAATAAATGTTGTATATGAAAGTAAAGAGTGATATGCAAAGAACAATATGTCTATAGTAAGTACGATAATGTGAAATTGTATTGATAATGTCTATTATCTGATGGGGCTTATTGTATTTTGCCTAATCTTTATTGAAAAAAATGATTAATAGCAACAGAGATACATACAGAGACAATGTAAATACCACAAATTTTAAACTTTGTACAGAGAATGGAAAAAGAATCATAGATATAGGAAGGAAAACCAGAACTAATAAAAAGCCAAAAAAAGAAAACATTACAGCATATGTACTAAAAACCCTTCGAAGAAAATTATGCTCCGCCGCCCCACCCAACCAATGCAATTCTATTGAATATCAGAGAAGTGAAAACATCACTTCTACTATCATAAAACATTCAAGGCAATCAAGGTTCTAAAAAATCCTTACCGTCATTACTGTTTTATTCAAGTGTGTGATTTAGAGAAGAGTGAATAAAAAATCTGATCCAAAAGTGATTTTCCTGCATCTTGTTCATTGCATTCCTATCCATTGAAAAAGGTTTTATTATTATTTATTTTTATTAAACAGTATTTTATAGTGCCAACATATTACGCTGCACCGCAAAATAAATAGGGGTTTTGCTAAAACATTTGTCTATCAAATTTAGTAAATTGTGGACTATGAGCATAAAACCTGAGTGCAAATAGAAAAGGCTACATTTATTTTTTTAATTTACCCGTGTCAGGTGCTACTTCGGAAGCAAACCTGTCCCATATCTTTACTCTAGAACTCCCAAACTTTCAATCATCACTAGAGGAAAGTAACTAAAGGAAGGGATTCTGGGAAATCTCTAAGCGGCCATAAACATTATTGTTTATGAATTGAATTTTTAGAAAACTTTGGACATTTATGGGATCTATTTTTCAGTTTATTTTGGCAACAACATAATGTTCATGATTTCTATTTTCCATTTTGACTATTAGTGGTATGGTAAGTGTGAGAAGTGGCAAAATGTTTTGAAGAGCTTCTTTTTGTACCCTTTGAAAAGCTACAATATGATATGGAAAGATGTATGGACTGGTGGTACATATTCTAATTGTTTTCCTGCATTTAACATGCAGGGTACTGTTCAGGGATAGGATGTACCCTTTATTTTCTTGAAAATGTTGGTGGACAGGATCCTATAAATTGGCAGTTATTTGCTGATCCCATTGGAATGTAAAGCAACCCAACCAAACAATCATTTAACAATTTTATTTTAGTATCTTATCACATATGTATCAGTTGCCAGTACATCTCTAGTAAAATAATGTACAATTACTTTCATAATATATGATATTTTTATTGTACTTATATACCTATATTCCCACCTACTTTTTGGGCTGTAGGTGCTAATATTCCATTGTGATCGCTGTATTTTTAAACTATATGGTGCAGCTTTTCGAATCAATAAAAAAGTTGATTTTGGGGAGTTTATCATAGGTCCAATTTTAAACCTGGAAGTCAATATTCACATCTTGAAGTTTAAAGGTTCCTGTGGTATTCAGGAAAATAAAGGTTCAAGAAGAGAGATTTTTTGGGCCGACTACAAAAATGCGATTGGAAAAGGAAAATACTCAAATATGTTTCAAATTTATTTTACAGTAATTTTATTAAACATTGATAAAAAAAAGTATTGTTTATAAGTCTATGAGTTAAGGGCAAAATGGCAAACTTACTTGATAGCCAACTTCCTCACTGTTTATACTTATCTTCTTACTAGTTCCTTGTTCAGTTTTCCCCCTGGAATAAAATACAATACCTAGTTCTTACAGGTATGGGGAAACATGCGATTCTCTCTTCTTCCTCCCCAAATCTCCTTAATTGTAGAGCTTGATGCAACATATGCAAAATATTAGGAAGTGGGATGGTCCATGGCCAAGGTTTTCCTATAGTGTTAGTTAGGGTAGTGGTAACTATAAGTACCTGTACCTGGAACTTACATTCCCCACTACACTGATCAACTACCCATTTCACCTTCTCCACCCTGGGAGCCCCAAGCCCACTGCATGTATGTTTTTTTTAATTATTATTCCTTTTTTCAGATGTTTTCATGCCAGGCTTGCTTTATCCATAGTGCTGGGTGGTTCAGAAAATTGCAGAGAGCAAAGAAATGATATCATGAACTGTGCAGTTGCTACCAATGGTCCTGGTAATCTCTAAAATGGCATTATTCGTCATCAGCCACTCCAGAAAGAAAGTAAATGATGCCAACAAGTAAAAATAACCCCCAAAATAAAGGCCAAAGTAAGTGCTTTTAACCAAACAATTTCCATTTTTGTGGGACTGTTTGTTTAAATCAGTGGTAGTCAATTTACTTGTAGGGACCTCAATTGCAGCTCCATCACTAAAGGGCAACACATAATGATCTGTACATGTAATGTTACACACACAGATTCAATCAAGGGATGGGTGTAAGAGTCCCATTTGTACATTCTTTTATAGCACTGTTAAAAATTAAGAACTTCCCCTCACAGTTCTTCAAGCTACCTTCAGGCTGCATGATAGGAAGATATGTGATTGGCTTGTGTCCTTATGGAGCTACTAAACCAACCGACAGCTATCAGTGTTGTGGCCTCACTCATTGTGCCTTCCATCCTCCTCCTCTTGCATTTTGATGCGCTAAGAAAGTGGAATGCAAAATATAATCAGATAAAACTTGAGTTTTAACTACGTGAAGCCAACTGAAACAAAATAAATGTACTTGTTAAAGATAAAAATGATGTTGAATTATTTTTGCTGTCTATGTCTATTGCAGGGTGATTTCCCCTTTTTTCCAAAACATGAATTGCAAACTGAGAATAACAGTTTCAGTTTTTGTGTTCTCTGTTTTAACCGGTGCAAATGCTTTCCCATTCAGAGGAAGATTCCAAGTGGTGAGGAGGAGGTGAACAGCTTGGGACAGGCTATAAAGGGGAACACTCGGGAGGATGAGGATGATGTTCATTACTGGGAGGATAAATCATTGGAGGAGACAAATAGCAGTTCTTTATGGATGCTTTGTATATATCTGATCTTTATAAACATATAATGTTATATAATCTCAGCTCATTTTTCCCCCAGCACATAAGTAAATTTACCTATTTCACCACTACAAGAACTAGTGTTTCTTTTATAGCTTTTATAGCTATCCATGTGACGTAAGAGTCACATTGTTTCCCTGGTCAATTGAACATTTTAGGGACTACCATGTGGAGGCACTGTTCATATCCTTTTTTGCCAGCCATTTTCCAGCTCCAGAAGCACTGGAATGGCCTCTGTTCCTGTTCTTGTCTGCCAGCTGGATTTATTGCGCCATACACTTTACCTACCCATGACCGATAAATCATAGGGCTCAGCAAATTCACTCGGCAGATGGTGACAGGCACAATGTAGAGTTCACTAAATCCAGCCGACCTGATTCCCTGAGTGGACCACTGTACTTGTCATTGGCTGATGTTTACCTATCTGATGCCAAGGACATTCGAAATTCAAGCAGAATCAGGTAGAATTTTTGTATTTCTACTGGTTGACTATTATATATTATAGTAGTAATTTAATTCTTTTACTTGATTCTACCAAAATTCTGCCCCAAGCAGTCAGATGCTACAGATGAAATTGTATGTAGTTGTGCATTACAGTAATATATATCCCTATTGTTGTAAGTCTTTATTCTACAGTAAAAGTACTAAAAAAAAGGTATCCTATTAAGCCTAATTAAAGGTCATATCTCCCATATTGTCATTGAAGCTGCTTAGAATTGGCTCGAAAGATCTCTATTACACTCATACAAGTCTTCCTTTGCACATTTTGTTGCATTTGGCTGCAAGTACTCAGACACCAGAAAAAAAAACAAGAACTGTAACTGTTAGCATGGATGCTGCTGGACAATGGGTCTGATTTATTAAAGGTCTCCATGACTGAAAAGATTAATTTGTATGGGAGAACCTGGGTGATCCAGCCCCCCTAAATCCAAGCTTTTGCTATGTTCAGGCTTTGGAGGATTGGAAATACAAGGTCTTTATTTAGGAGCAAGATTTTGGTTAGGTTTTTTCCCCTTCTGTATTTGGATGAGACAATAATCAGGAAGTCTGCTTTGTGTTTTCCTTCATTTATCTCATTTGACTTTGTGGAATCAAAGTGTTTCCTTCAGTAATCACTATGGTAAACTTGGAGGCACATTTTTCTGGCTGGTTTCTAATATCTGAAAATAATACACTGGCTCTATACAGTGTGAAAAATTATATTTGATATTCCTGCTAAAAAAAAAACAAACAAACAAAAACATTCAGGATATGTGTTAAACATTGTGTGTTGGGGGTTTTAAGGGGGCATATTGTGGTTTTCTTTCTGCCAGATAGAAAAGAAATATTAAATAGAAATATGCTAAAAACAAATAACTGCAGCAAATACTTTTCTGTAGGCATTACACTGGTAACAGCAGAGGACCCTTTTTTCTTTGAAGGGGCCACATAGATGTAGTCACCGTGCCCAACGTCCCTGGGTAGAAAGGTATCCTATTAAATATTTACCTAGGGCTAAGCAATTTTCACCTTATCGTTATGCTGATTGTCAAACCTAGGATGTTGTATTCTTGATTTTATGCGTATGTAATGCCTTTTCTGTTGGTAATACTAAAGGACAACTACGACAACATATATGGAAATGTGTATTCCATCAACAATGGGAGAATTTTTACCCAATCAGCCACCATATGGCTACCAATCACAATTTTATAATTTATTTTTTAGTTTTAAATTTATAGTCAAATATTGTGTTTATATTGATTCCTGTGAAGGAGGTATTGATCAGCAACTTCTTTAGTGGGAAACCCTCTCTATCCATGTACTTAATGCTACCCATTGCTCCTGGTTTAAATTAAATTATTGGATATAAACCTTTTCTATAACTTATAAAAATTTTATTTGTATATAATATTGATCCTTATCTAAATTGTTAAGTTATTTGTCTTTGCCCTCAGATATTCTGCACACCCATGCTTTTCTTTGCTATATGTAATAATTTTCTACTATACAGTAGGATCTCGCCTATCTGGCCTAGTACAGAGTCCGGAAAAAAAAAATCTGTCTGTTTTTTGACACATTGGTATTGCTTACTCTCCACCCAGCCAGTCGTGTTTATCTGTTTCTTTTTTAACTAACTCCGATCCCGTCCTCAAAGGATTGATGTCAGGCCAGTCCAAAAATTACATTGGCTACAGCACTTTGTAAATTGTCAGCTGGAGCCATCACGCAGTTGCATGGATTGGTGTTCAAGTCTACCGCCTGTTGCTCGCTTGTGGGTTTATTCTACATATTCTTAAGCCAGGAAACCTTTGTCCCCCCAGCAGCATACAAAATACAAAATTAAGGTTAAAACAGTGCTTGCCCGTCAAATATTGCTACCTGCTCCTCATTTCTGAATTGAAAAGCAGAAACTTCACGTATCATACAATGCTTTCTGGCCATTATAGGTAGCCGCTAACCTTCTTTGAACCCCATTACCTGCAACAGATACTTTCGGGGAAATTAAATTCATATGACAGATAGCCAAGGGGGACTTGCTCTTGCTGAGAGATTGAGAAGGTAAGCAGTCAGCTACATGAAGGCCAACAATTTGGGTTCAAGGAAGGGAAAGGAACAGTTATGTGTAACAGGGCTGCGTGTTTTGATGAGCAGAGTTTTTTTATGTCCTAATGATGTCATAATAATAGGGGGCGTTAGTCAAAATTGTCCCCCACTTGAACCTAAAATTTTGGTTTTCTACACCTCCTCATTCCACAGAAATTGGGGCAGAGTAGTGAATAGGATAGCATAGTATGGCAGTTATAGTTTTGTAAGCTATAACAAAAAAAGCTATATGTGGGTGGCCCTGGGGGGCCACTTGTTCAATTTAGGGCTTCTAAATGCTTTGGAAACAGCACCCCAATGTTGTATTTTCACAAGTTTTTAAACTTGTGACCCCATATCTTGAAATTCTAATGCTGGGGGCTGGAAAGTTTTAGGAGATATGAAGGTTTGAACATAGTGAGTTCTAAGATTGCAGAACATGTTAAGCAGCCTTTACATACACAGCTATAACACTGTGCTGCTAATTATGTCATTGCCCACGGTCTTCAGGTAGCTTGATTTCACAAAGTGGCTATTTGATAGAACACTGACTGTCATGCAGGTGTGGAGGGGGAGTTGCAGGTGCTGGGGGAGCAGAATAAATTCAGTTTTGTCCAACCACATCCTAAGACTTACACAGCTCTACCAGGTGTCAGTTTTTTTTTAATACATAGGTGGAATTAGATGTGTCTTGGCCTGGAGTTCAGCTTTTCAAGGTGCTACTTCATTTATTGATGACAGACGGAGATCAGTCTATTGAGGAGAGGCTGCTTGCATCAAATACAGCTTTCCCAGCAGATCAGAATGCTGCCTTCATCTTCCATCTGTCAGATTGGCATCAACTCACTACCAAGCAAGGAGTGAATTAACCAGGCCCTTTTAGGGAAGAATAACAAAGGTAATGATTTTACACATTTCATTTAGCCTATAGCTCACTATTTGGTATATACTTTATTATGTGTTGCTAATGCAGTCTCCGATTTAATGAAACTTGAAATTATCATGTGCTTTTAAGAGATACAACAAAAACATTGCAAGTAAATGTAAGAATACTATATACATACACACACACCATAAACTTGTATTGCTTATCATGTGTGGAATGTATGGAAATCCTGAATGCAAAGCAGTCACATGACAAATAAAGCAAGGAAAACAGATTCACACACATCATGTTTACTATGGGAACATGTAAATGTGCAGGAATATTCCGGTTTATTTTTTTGTAGTCTGGGTCAGTTGCTAGGCAACACTGAATAGCACAGTGCAAGAACAATCATACCAACTGTACAAGCTGACCTGATCCATCACGTGATGAGGAATTAAAAATAACAACAAATAAATCATATTATTTTCACTTATTATCAATCAGTTGATGGAATATGGTGACTTTATTTACAAATCACTCAAATTTCCTTTTTATTACTGAGCTTTATGTGTGGCCATTTATCCGAGATGCAGAGTGAGTTCATGTGAACCCTGGGGGATTCTTGTTAATGAAGTACAAAAGTGATCTGTCTATTTATTGAATAAAAGCAATCAAATCTAATTATTGATTAGTTACAATGAAGTAGTTCGTAGTAAAAAGCAGTAACCCTTTTGATATCACCAACACAGGTCCAAGTACCCCTTTAGATCATTAGGGTTTATCATATATAAAAACAAATATATATATATTATATTTATAGTATTAACAATTTGCCACCTACCTCACTTTATCCTACAAATAATTCTCCCATTGTTGATGTAATGTATGTTCCCAGTGTAAGGACAAACAATAAAAATATGAAACTCCAACAAAGGGCAATATGATCCTAAGAAATCAAACATTTCACCACACATGAGAGTTTACATCTTATCTTTTGTGGGTAATAAACATTACTGTTCTTTGCACCAGGTCAAATAAAGAAACCTTTATCTGCTGTTGCTTTTCCAATCTTTAGGCTGATCTTGTCAATAGTCAATAGCATTTTAAAATAGACAATTTGACATAGCACAATTCTTGCCACAAATATATTTTCAAATATCTTTTAAAATTCCACTGTACATTTAAATACTGTAGTTTTACATTTCAGAGTTGTGGGTTAGTCCACCCGCTTAATGGGCCTGATATATCGAGGCTGGAGAGGATACACTTTTATCGGTGAAGCTGGGTGATCCAGCAAACCTGGAATGGATTTCTTCAAAGTATTTTGCTACTTGCTAGCAAATGTTTTGGATCACCCAGCTTCACTGATGAAAGTGTATCCTTTACAGCCTTGGAGAGCTTTATTAAATCAGGCCTATTGACTCTAGTGTTTATTCTGGCATCTTATGGCTGTCTATTTTATGGTAGCTGTATCTTGAATCTGAATGACCCTAACATTGTGCTTACTTTTAGTGTTGACCTTAGTTGTCCATTACCTTTCTAAATTTGGAGTATTCTAGTCTGGTCACAAAAAAAGTTGCTGGCTTTTACATGAATCAGGCTAAAGGGCTCATGCTTATAGGGCCACTAGGGATAATTCTTTATTCATATGAATGAGGGATTTCTGACTTTTCTGCAGATCAGTTTAGTAATTTTGCTGGGAGTACTCTTTAATCCTTGTATTAAAAGCACATAATTCTCTTGTAGGTGATTCAGACACATGATTGCATTATATAACATACATATTAATGTGCTAAAGCCATTAGATTCATAAGAAAAATCACACACAATGGCTATAAGTTACTTTATAGCAGTGGTAGTTAGTGGATACATAAATAAGAGTGATGTGAACTACAAATGTAGAAGTAAAGGATACTTTTATTGAAAACTACATTTTATATAGATCCAAACAAATAGGCATCTGGATTTTGTTTTTAAATTAAATTGTCCTCCCCATCCAGGTCCACCCCATTGGTCAACAAATGTCAACATCGTATTAAAAGACCCATAGGGAGGAAAAACATATGGGGCCACATCCAGCTTTTACAGAAGAAGTCAAGGTTTGCATATCATTTTAGCTGCCTTTAGCTCTTGATGATTCCAGTATGCCCTTCTAATGTGTTTATCTTCTGGTTCTTTTGAATTGCCCATAGGGGTGAGAAGTTGACTTGAATCATTTTTAGTAACATTGTTATGAATTTCTAGTAATACATTTTTTGCTTACAATGCATATTTTCCCAGCAATGTAAAAATACTTGCCATGCAGTCAATCAAAAAAAATGTTTTGAAAAACTCATTTTAATGAAGAAATAATTCCATTCCAAAATATAGACACACAGTTATTATAACCACTTCAAAGGACATGTCCCATGTAAGTTCCAACACACACACAAAACAATACTTAACAGCAATACAAAATGTTCCATACAATAGTAGCTTTGTTACAATACCAATAAACATCATCAAATTCTTTAGTGTGTGTGTTCCTGTGATCTTCAAGTGGTCAAGTATAATATTCTAACGTTAAAAACATTGGTTATTAACCTTGAGATTTTCAGATGATATTTTTGGTTCAGAAGTCAAAGGCCTGTTTTAGCACCATGGGGTGCTTGCTTTTTCTGTTCTATATATTACAATGAACCCACTTGAATAAAGCAGTCTGGAGCTGCCTATATTTACAAGATCTATCTACAATAATAAAGAGTGCATCTATTGCCAAGGCACAGTGGTTGCAGCCATTTTGTTGATTGAACTAATATCCAAGAGAGCATAACCTATCCAGTCTCGTTGAAGCATATTACCATAGAGGTGTTTTTCACAACCTATTCCTCAAGAACTAGCAGAATGCTTTTATAATTAGGCGGACCTCATCCAGCTCAATTTGCTCTAGCATTTGACCTAATTGGAGCGTTATTGGTGAAAATCAGGCAGCATGAAGTATCCAGCTCAGACCAGAGTCCAAAAATCTTACAATATACACTAAATATAGAGCACAGGATACCAGGTTAGGGACAGTAAAGGTATATATAAAAAATGGGGAGTGCAACCTAAAAAATTGTTCTACTGTTAGATGCAAAGAGCATTGGAGGAAAAGGACTGTCCTTACCCAGAAAGGCACAGATTTTCAAAGCAAGGCGATTCCCCAGTTTCTTTGTGTCTGATGCTGTTGAATGATTCCTACAGGCGATTTTGGTGAGACAGCCTTGAATTTGTTTGTCTCCCACTAGAACATTTGTTAAAAGTATGATCACCTGTTTAATCCTGGTATCCTGATGTTGGATCCTCACTGTGGATTTTTCATCTCCCTATAGTCATGACTTGAGTCAAATGAATATGTAACAGTTCTTTTACCTCTCTAGAAAAAGACTACAAGTCAGAAAATAAAGTTACACTGGTTGGTCATTATCACTACAGGTAGATCTCCTAGTCCCCTAAGATGCTGGGCTGCAAATAGCCTGCCATACACAGGTTTAAATAAGCACATGGTAAAACTGATATCAGCAATATCAGGCAAAAGTCTCTCCACTTAAGTGCAAATAATAAAAGGTGTCAGACTACAGGAGGACAGTGTATACTAAAGATTAGAAAAATTTTGTTTTGGTCTCATATTCACTCATGCTAAAGAAAAAAATACAGATACTCTGGCATTTTTTTTTACAGTATCTTAATATGTATGTGGAAAGACCTCTCATTGAAGAGTGCATATGTTTGAAGGGTGAAAACTGCTCTCTAGGGACTAATCATTGCTTGGTAAAATGACTGGATTCCTCTCTGTATGGCCACTTTATGGCCAGCCTTATACTAAAAGCTCCCACGAGTTTTTAGGGCATTGGTTGGAATATTAATCCGACTTACAAAATGACTGCCTCCAGTGTGGATGTGGTTATCAGGTGCACACTGAACTGGTAAAAAAAAAAAAAAAAGGGAAAGTTATAAACTAAAAAACCACCCTGTCTTTACAACTATTGTGTGACCATGCAAGAAAAAAAAAAAACACAAAAGCAAAAGTACCCCAGGAAAGTATCAAAGTATCGCAGTGAAGGCCACGCAAATCATTTGCAATTCAGTAAATATGCTACATTCTAATTAGCACTCATTATACATTCCATGAACACTCTGGCAGCAATATAAGATCGCCTGCTTATTCTTTAATCAAAATCTATTTATATTTAAAACTCCATCAGATGTACACTACAATGAATAAGTTAAATCAGTAGTTTGAATAGTGTACAAACATTTGCACTTTTATTGCTAGCCTCCCGACTGTAAGCACACAATAGTAATACATCCTCCCAAATCATCTTCTGTCTAATAAATGCCCATTACTTTCAGCATAACCATCAGTGACTTTACAGGTACATTGGTATATTTACTTTACTTCTGGGTTACGGCCAAAAAAAAAAAGAAAAACACAAAAAAAGTACATATACCAAGTGATTATATGGTCTTCTGATTCTTCTCCGTTGTTCAAGAAAGTTCGAGTACCATTTGGAAAGAAGACTCATGTTCACCAACAAAGCATTTTTAGTGCCACTGGACATCAAGTCACCCCCTCCCCCCCTTTACATCTCACAAGTGAGATTTATTATAACATTCCTTCCATTTTCCTTCAAGGCGTGAGATTTTTTTTTTGTGTAGTCTGATGATGCCTTATAGGACCATTTTAATTTAAAAGAAACATACAAGGTACTTTAAAGTAAATACATTTAAGATTGTATATCTAGTGAACTGTTTGCAAGCAGTGAGATTATGCTTCAAACACAACATATCTGATTATTGTACAGTTCCTGAGCACTCACTAACCACCAATATACAGCTATGCAACAAGCCAACACTGAATTCTTCTAGAAATGTAACCAACTTCTGGTAGAAGAAAAAAAAATGGTATTTTGTTACGAAGCTTCGCAGCCAGATCTGTTGCATAAGGATGTGCATCATTCAATGCTATATCTGCTGTGCTCACTCTTTACAATTACCTATAGGCACCTTGCAATGTTAAGTGAAGTCTTTAAATCCAGTATTAAAGACATAAAGTAGGGGTGGGGGGGTAAACCCATTTATGAACCTGAATTTAAAATTAAAAGAAATACAAGAAGCTCCGATGTGTAAACATTAAGTTGTAAGTAAATCCCCTATAAAGATTTATTTGTGATTAATAAATGATATCCAGTGTTTTACACTGGCAGTTTGGATTCCTTCTGCAATATTTTCCCAACCATGCCAGCCCTTGTGCTTAGTACTGCTACAAGTACGTGCCTCTAATACACAAAAAGACGAGAAATGTTCATTTTCCTATAATTCATTCAGAAAACCCAGCCTGTTGCTTAGACATCGGGACGTAAAACATTTTTGGGCTGAATTATTGTACACGACAATAAGGCCTAAAATTTTAAGAGGATTTAGAGACATCATTGAATCATCATGTGACATATGCACAAAAATATCTAAATGAAGGAGCAGTTTTTTCTTTCCAGTGTATTATAGAAAAATAAGGAAGAACATAATTAGTTGCTGAATGCAGTAAGGACTGTTTTTCCTTTATAATTTTCGTTGTATGTCTCAAGCCTCACTGATGTCACTCATTTGCGGAAGTCATTTTTATGCCGATAATCAACTTAGCCCAGTAAATGGCTGTGTGTGTATATGTATGCAGGACACAGGTCTATTTCTTAGATAGCAAGCACACCGTATTATTAAAAAAAAAAAGGCCTCAAATGGAAACAAAAGCACAAAACAGAAACTAAAAGAATATCATGTGCAAAAAACAGCAATGAAACAAAGGAGGAGGCAAAAGCATCATGAACAATAATAATGAATAAAGTTTGGGTTATTATGGCACCTGTGGTTTATAAACAGCTCTATCCCTTCAGCCGCCAAGCATGGGTATGCAGTGCGCTGCAAAAACCAAATGAACGCTGCAGAACCCCATGGCAGTGAGGGGATGAATAATAACTAGCTCAAAACATAGTTCACAGTTTTTATAGCATCTGCATGGATTGCAAAACTAGATTCTAAATCATCTGAAACATTGTATAATTTGTCTATTTCTTCTGTATATGATTGTATCTCTATTGAAAATGAAAAATATATATATATTTATATTGGTATTTACACTAAAAACTTTTATGGCTGATTTATGAGATCTTGAAGGAAACAAATATTACAAAATTATACAGTTAGCCCTAAATTAAACTTTCTTTTTATACTTTAAATGAACTTTGCACACATAAATCTTTATAAATTTTCCAAACTAACAAAAATAACCTTTAAATCAATGTATCTAATTATATCCAGTGACTGAAATAGTGTTAAAGCACTGGGTGGAACTGCTTCCTGTAGGGGTTTTAGTGCCTTATTGCCATAAAAAGTTTACAGCAAAACTCAAAGCTAGGATTTAAGTCCCATCCTGTCAAAAAAAAAAAAAAAAAAAAAAAAAAAAGATTTCAATAAAAAAGTGCTGCCTTTGTGAATGATTAGCTCAGGCTTGGAAATGGCTATGTGTGCATACTGCAAGTTGTAGTATCCAGTATTATAGCTGCATTTGTTCAATCACCTAAATGCAATGTAGGTTGATCTAGAAAGCCCTCGGTGGTAGATGGGTTACCCGCTAGACACAGTGCCTTTTTGCAGCGAGAAGTTGCATTGAACATTGGCTAACCAATCAGTAGTGCTGCTTGTCTAGATAATGCTACTAGATAGGTGGCTGAGCAGGTTCAGGTGGAACTAAGGCACTCAGACTTCTAGTAGTAACAGCTGTCGGTGAACAGAAATTCTACAAATCATTGGCTTCTTATAGTCACCACTATGTGGTGGTAGATATGCTCTCCTCTGATAGTTTGGCCAGTTGCAGAGAAGAGATTTGCATACACCTGGCTGATAAATTCAGATAGGTGTGTGGGTGTGTGTATGTAGTCCATTAGCAAGCTGATTTGCCTGAATACTTACTTCCCCCTTCCCTTGGGCAGTGAGGGAGTGATCAGCAATCATTAAACTTTCTTATGCATTTTGTAAACGTATGTTGAACAGTATGTGCAAATGCTAATGTCGTTTTGTTTTTTTTTGCCAGCAATAATTATATTTTAGGTTAAGGGAACATTTTTTTTCTGCATTACCACACATCTATAAACTACAAATTTTAGAACAAATGTACTGTGTGCTACATTCTGGGGCTCTGATGCGGATCCTAGTACCAGAAGATGCAGCAGGTGAAGTAAACCTGCATTATCCACGCCTCTGAAATGGGGGAGTTTCGGCCAGTGCGCCTTAAGCATTGTGCATCTTCTCTGTACTTCTGGTTATCTGTGATGGACAAAAACAGCAATGTTAGCATGCCGAAGATCGCTCAAAGTCAGGATAACATTGTGGGCTTGTGTTTACAACACCCATTTCACCTTTGCTTCTATTACAAGTAGGGAAATTGCCAAGTTCCTAGAAGCCCTGGGCACAAACAGAAAAAGTAAATCCGGTGTGTGTGGTGGCAAAAAGTGGATGCAGCTACAACAGATTACACTGGGGAATGCTATTTTTGTTGAGTTAGCTCTTACGCTTGTTTTTTACTAATTTTTGGGTGGTGGATCTTGAAATGACCCCAAATTTTTGCTATCACATCCATTTTTTTTGATACAGGATACCCTCCATTTTTGTCAAAAAACATACAAATTTTACAATGAAAAAAAAATCAAATAATAACTTGAATGTACTGTTTATTTAAATGTATTTTGTTCATACAAAGGATTTATTAGTATTCTATGACTTTTTTTTACAGTAAAACATTTGGAAATTATTTGGGTAAGCGGTTAAGGTAAAAATTTACGCTTATAGCTTTTCCTGGAGTGTTCAGTGTTAGCACAATCCTGCCAGATGCTCCAACAATAGTCAGCCATCATATGTACATCCCATCTACCCTGATACCATCCTTCCATGACCTTCAAATCTTGGTGGAATTGTTCACCTTGCTCATCACTGACTGCACCAAGTTAGGGAAGTTAGAAAGATGGCTATGCAGAAAATGCACCCAAGCATTTTGTAGCTCTCCAAGAGTTTCTGGACAATTTCTGTGTAATTGTTTGCTCGTGTGTTTCCAAGAAAGTCCTTGACAATGGCTTCGAATGATAACCAAGCAGTCTTTTCAACTTCTGACATTGTCCTGATGAAATGTTTATCTTTGATGAGTTGCCGAATCTGTGGACCATCAGACATATCAGCCTTTATTTTTTCAAATGACAGGCTAGGAAATGCCAAAATGAGGTACTTCAAACAGTCTCCATTAGTTGGCAAAGCTTTAACGAACTGCTTCATCAGACCCAGTTTCATATGCATAGGCGGGAATATAATATTCCTTCTATCAACAAGTGGCTCATGTAGAATTCTTGGATCACCTGGTTTTAGGGCAGATCTTGGAGGTCAATTCCTTTCCACCCAATGGCTCTCACGAGCTCCGTTGTCCCACATGGACAGATAACAGGGATACTTGGTGTATTTGCATTGCTGACCAAGAAGGAAGCATACCATTTTAAGGTCAATTAAAACACCCAATTGTGTTGGTGATTTTGCAACAACTCAAAGACTCGCTTTTTGTCTGCATATTCTTCACAAAGAGAAACTGAATGGCCAATTGAGACTGACCCAAATATATTGCCATTGTGAAGGAGGACACACTTTAAGCTCCGCTTTGAGCTATCGATGAATAGTCACCATTCAGTTGAGTTACAGATTGGAATTCCCAATTCCTCCATTAAACCAGGTATGTTATGGCCATACACAAAGCGACTGTCAGTTCAAAAGTACTGCAGAAATGCAATTTCTCTGGTTTGAAAGTACGATACCTTTGTTCCTTTTTCAAGTAAGTTTTTCTCATGCAGCCTTGATACTAGGAGTTCTGAAGCCTTCTTCGATAGTCCCAAATCACGTGCCAAATCACTCAACTTTCAACACCTGACATGATAGAAGAAAACGAACTGCACTTTCAGAATCAGCATACCTATTTTAGTGTAAATAAGCTCAAAAATTGAAGTCAACAAAAAATGTGTTCAAAATTGATCCCCAGTGTTATAGGTTGAGTGACAAACTGTGTGTCCAGTAGTTTATAATCCAATCCAACGTCTAGTCCCAAAAAAACACTTGCTTAATTAAATCCTTTACATACTGTAGATTACTGGTCCCAGGCAATGGACCCAGACCTATGGACATGAGTTGTAGGGCTCCAGATTGCTGGAAAAAAAGTTTTTCCTAGTCCTCGTTAGGGTGGTATGGAGCCAAGACAGTTTTGAGGCAAGCAAGGTCTACAGCCAATTGTCATGGGGTGTTGCCATATAGGCAAGAGGTATGGGAGCTGGGGCAGCATAAGGTAATGTGAGACCTACTATTGTATAGGAGCAGAATCAAGTACATGAAAGATTAGGCATGACTTTTCATTAGGGGGACTTCACTGTATGGGGCACGTGGCCCACAAGATTTGACATAACAACACTGATTCACAGACACAAAAGTGTGTAATGTTGTTTTCATTACAAACAATGCACCTAGAATAAAATGGGATGTGCCAAATATACAAAGCTTGAATTATTCAGAACAGTACACAATGCAGGACAAATTAGAACACAACTAAAAGCAACACCATCTAGTGAGGATAACATCAAATTAATTATTTTAAAATCAATAGCAGGGACTGACAACAAAGAGGCGTAAATGTCTTTACACAAGATTTACACATCCTTTACCCAGGATTCACATTTCTTCAACTGCAATAAATAAAAAGGTAAAAATCTTGGGTGAAATGTTCGATTATGTGTGAAAACATCTCTAAATAGACCCCAATGTGTGAAAGCAGAAGTTGCACCCTGGGAGAACATGGTATTGGTAAGGAGGATGTAAATAATATAATACTATGAAAGGCAGTATTTGTTAGGTAAGCAGTACATAGAATAAGGGAGAAAGTGCAATCTGAGGACATTTTCTGCAGACAGTACCTGGCCTTATTGGGTTAAATATTGATATATAAATGTATTTTAGGCCTGCATAATATAGTTTACAAACTGATATTTTAATATTAATGATTTTACATTATGTCTGGGTACTGTGGGCATGATTATTTATAATTCTAATAAACATTACACAACTGAAAATATATTTTTGGATTATTAAATATCTGAACTACACGTAAAAATTGTCAGTGGAATCATCCAATGAGGCCATGGACTGAGCATTTTTTCCCAGCATGCACCTGTAATTAGCACTCTCTTTTCTTCCTGTTATATAGTTGAATTATTCATACTAAAAAGATGCAAAAGTTGGAAAAGATGGGTTTTCTGTATGTTCCAAGCTAACCCAATTTAATATACAGCACTGCTTAATATATCAGCACTGTATAATTACTGTTTGTTATTATTATTTATTATTATTAATAATAATAATAATAATAATAATAATAAAAATCTCTGCACAGCCATCATTGTATTATATTAGTTTTATACTATATAGGGACTTTTTTTTTACGCTAAATATATAATTGGAAAAATTATAAGTAGCACATATACTATTGCATCATGTTTTAGGATTATCAACACAGGAGCTTTTACTAACCCTTGAGAGACCTCTGGGAGCGATCATCAAATACCCAATCCATTGATCAGAGTATGTCCTATTCAGATCAGCTGCAAGCTTAGGTAAACTAAAACTTGAGTGCCCTCTGCTGTATAAATGGAGGTGGTGCAAAGCAAGAAGGTTTTAATTTTATGTTTGCAAAAGTGAGAATATGCCTACATCATCCATTAAGTTGTATATATTCGCAGGCCAGCTTGCCACACATGTATACGACTTTCGTTCAAAAAGTACATTAACAATAACTATAATACACTGAAAAGGGTCCTGATGTGAAATACTTACTTGAGAGGGGAAGGGAGAAGAACAACGCCTTCAGCCTTGCAAACTGACCTGCAGAAGGAAAACAGTGAGGTCACTATTCACTTGTTCTAGGGTAAACATAGTGGAGATAGAAATTCAAGTGAAGAAGGAGTATAGCTTATAGTAGACAGACGGATTACGTCTTGATATAGGTTTGTTGGGAGTAACACTTCTAGGGCTCCCCTCATCCTGTATTCACAAATGAACCCAGTGAAAGCATTTTCTAAAAGGACATGAGAATGTGATGGCTGAAATGAACAATAGGTTGTCATAGGGATTACATAGTACTTTGTACTGTCAAGTTAGAGTCATAGCAATAGCACTGTTGCCTCTAAAACCTGCAAAAGCTTTTGAAAAGAACCCTAAATAGGACTTAGTACAGGCATTTTTTTTTTGTAAATCTGTATGCATAGTCATTATATACTCTTGTATTGGTGTATAAAGCTAATTGACACTTTCGTAAGGCTCCAGAAATGATGGACCTTAGGTATCAGAGTGTTTGAAGTAATCATTGTTGCTTAAGTGCACACAATATATTCCACTTCATTTTCCAACTAACATTCTTCCAGGGCAGGTTTGAATGTGATTGTGTTCTATGGGGCTGCACACACAGACACTTTAATAAATAAGGTTTATTAAAATGTCGGAGTAAATATATAGTATACCAGGTGGATTGGATCTAATTTCTTTACCTGGTAAGCTTCATCCTGTAACTTCTGTTTCAGATACTCTTCCATTTTCAGCTCATTTTCTAGTTGGCGTACAGAGTCATTCTCATAGGTTTCATCATCCTGCCTGTTATATGGGTCTTCAGTCCCCCTTTAAAGAGGAACAAGGACTCAGAAAGACTCTAATACAGCTATGTTATAAAGGCAACTAGAAATGAATATATCAGGCAGTGTTAGGTGTTTAACATGCAGTTGTCTATCTGATGCCTACAGGGTGTCACATCCATTCTTTTGTAAGGGTTAGATAATGTTTTATAAGATACCTCTCTCCTTTACAGCAAAAGGGTAAGGGACCACTCTAGTCAGTCTATACATTAGGCTTGTGTTTTGTTTCATAATTCTTAAAAGTATTATATGACTAAAATAAATAAATACAATTTAGCTCCTAAAACAGCATTATTACTTGACATAAGCATACATACATGTCACCACGAATGTTGCCAGTAGCAGACGAATTATGGTTGTATGCTGGTTTTCTTGCATGGATCTGGGCAAGGAAGGCCTTCTCTGAAGTTGGAGATGGAACCAAATCATCAAAGTGAACTCTTCCATAGTCCGTCTCCACACTGCTTTCTCCCTCATTCCCCACATCTATAAAAGTAGAGAAAAATACAGTTTTAAAATTTCATGCCGGATAAGCCCATTCTCACTTTGCCATTCTAGTGTAGTGTGGTAATATGCATTGCATGAGACAGCCCATTCAAATTAATAAGATACCAATGTACCAGAATGAAAGAATGTAGACTTGCGACAATTTTTTTGATGCTGTACACCACAATGCATTAAGGTGTCCTGGGGTGCTATGGTGACACCACAAATGCTAATGCTTAAAAACTATAATAACTATGTTAACTGCAACTGCATTGAAATGGATAAGTATAGATAATGCACCTCCAATGTTTGCTATCTACCCTTCTGCTGCAATATATAATTTCTTTACCATTTCTCAGTCTAAACTGCAAGCCAGTCCTATTGTCATTTGTTCCTCTGTAGGTGATAATATAAGTTTAAATACACAAATCAAACAAGCACAAGTGTGAAAAGAGTTTAAGAACTCTTTTGTACAAAAGAAGTTTTGAGAAGTTTTGTACAAAAATGAACGTAGTATATTAAAAGCACATAACTATTGAGATATAGGGAAATGCTGGAAGGGGTCTTATGGCTCCTGATATATTTTTGCTATAATGAATGGTACAAGTGACTGTGATACATTTGGCTTTAAGCTGAGCTGCTTTCACTTAAAATTACATTAATTTTGGGGGGAAAGAAAAATATATTAGAGACAGACACAAGCCATGGTACATGAGCAGAGGTGGAGTTTTCATTGCCGAGATATAGAAGAACACTAACTCACTAAGTTATGCCCCCTTATTAATGGAATTTCTACCTTTTAAATCAGTTTAAATAAGGTGAAGGCAACAGGGTGGACTGAAACATCTTCCTACCTGATTTCAGCTCCTTTACTAGAGAAGACATGGTATTAGTGATGGAGTCAGCTGCCACTAACAAGTCGTTTCGCAGATTTCTTCTTGCACCTGCCAAATCAAATCATTGATTTGTATGTCATATTATTTTGTTACCTCTGAGGATACATTTTCATTGGTTAATTACAGTCTGTGCAATTATGTGCAAATATTATTATTATTATTATTATTATTATTATTAGGTTGTGAGAGTCATACAGCAATTAGCTGTTTGGATCTCATAAAAAACCAACCATCTACTGTGATGAACCGAACAGAAAGTGCCCCAAACACAATGCATGATAGAAAATGATTATACTTTTGGTGCTTATTATATATGCACTATCCATTTAACTGCTAAATAAAGCTCAGTGTGTGATTTTTCACTGTTTGTGCTTTAGCAAATTCTGAATGTTCATGTTCCTTGACTGTATGTATAGTGTATGGTGACACTTATGGTTGTTCTCCATATTTACAATATGGTGATCAGAGGAGACAGCAATCAGCATAGTCTTTACTGGAGATCAGGGTGGTCAAACACACTTTCAAAGTATTACCTCTATTAGTTGTACAAAACCTGTTCTCACTTTTATACATATGGTCTTATAAAAATGTAATAATAAATAGACTCCTATATAATGCTCCGTAAAAACACACAAGAACGAAACATACAGATCTACAGAAAATATTACTTAATATGTGCCTATTTACAAACACTAATCATTGATTAAACGTACCCTGTGCAAATGCTTCCTGTACATCGCCACCAACACCAGTCAGGGAGTCCTGAGGAGTGTGAGTTGGGGTAGAGCAAGCGGATACAGACCTAATAGGCATTGGGATAGGCCGGCTGATGGTATGACTAGGAGAAGAGCGAGGGGAACCTGCCCCCTGAGTCTGAAAGGCAAACCAGAGTTGGTCAGAATTCAACAATTCAGTGCAGTACAAATAATAATTTATGCAAATAACAGATTCATAATAAACATTATTATTTATACCCATAGTAGGCCATGCAACTGCTAAAGGGCCAGAAGCAAAGGGGGCAGCAAATTCTCACTGCACGGTGAGTCATGTAGGTAGCAACAGCATTTTGCAAATACATATGGGTATAATGTATGTACATGTAATGTATGTATATGAAAAGTGCAAACCTTTCCATTATTATTATTACAGTTAGCATTGAGATTAATTAAAAGGAAATGCTTTCAAAGTGAGTATCAGGGCAATGAGGAGACCTAGATTGTTCTGGTATGGCACCCTATCGCATAATATTATGGCCTTAATAGGCATATGCACTATGCAAAATATACATTGCATAACTGTGGACTGTGCTATATTGTAGATGTGTTGTACAAACTCTTTCTGGAACAGGCAAGTAAGGTATCATAATTCATAAGTTTATGAAATATAACTAGGTGACATCCCTACCTACACCTAAGAAAAATAAAATATTTTTCTCTAAAAAAAAAAAAAAAAACTTGAGGAAATAGTAGGGGGCTGGTTTGTTTAGCTCGCACAGTTGTATAAATAGGTGAAGTAAACACTTGCACTGAGCAGTGGTAACATCAGCCAGCTAACACCAACTAATCACAGACCTGAGACTTGGGGAACTTGTTGGAATACTGAACACATGCTGATGCAGTTTTCATAGATTACTGAAAGTGTTATTTAAGCAATAGCTCCCTGTAAGTTATGCTTTGACCTACTGTAATTTACTGACGTGATTATCAGTATAAAGAACAATACCAACCCTTTGTTTTACATTAGGCTTTAAATTTGAAATTAATCTATGCAAACCTGATTCAGTTTTTAAATACCCAAGCGGAGGGGATGCTACAGCCATGCAAGACTTAAATTCTCAAGGCCACTTAATGGTTATAAAAAAACAAATTGGGGGGTTTACCGTGGAAAACTCCCCACTGCGCCCTGCACAGTCCCAGCCCACATTTCAGATAAATCAAGTGGGATTAAGGACCAGTACTTACTCCCCTACATTTGGATGAGCTTGTTGTTTGTGATAAATACTGTGGATCATCCTGGAAGACCATATGTCAAATGATTGGTACTTTAAAGATTTATGCCAGAACTATACTGGTAATTTATTATTTATCAACAATGGTTTCCAGTAAGTCAATGTTTACACTAATTCTATTGTATCTGTTATTTGTGGGCAGAACTGATTCCATAATGATGTGAACTAGTATTAAAAGTTCTGACTGCATCTAAACTAAACGTTGTGATAAATTATAGCCTAAATATGCCCAAAAACAATGGAGAAAAGTTGGATGTGCAGCCACTATCCAATCTCCTCATGTCGGGATTCAAATATAAATATAGCAGAAATTAGCCTATACAAGTCACATGCACGCCTCCCTGGATCCTCATCAGTGGTTTGCCTACTTGTCCAAATAATCTGTAGGGACTGTGAAAATGTCATTATTTGAAATTGATATCTAATCTAGTCTATGGTTACCTTTACAAAAGTAGTAACTCAATTTAATCCCTGCTTACCAAAATTTACTGCACATATAAAAAAAATTCCAACATTGCCGCTGAATTGTTAGTTTTGTAAGATACCGTTACAGACATTATAATATAATTATATCACAGTCACAGGGTTTTGTCCTTAATTCATTAAGTACAAAGATTTACACAATCTGTGCAGTTAGGTTCATTCATAGCAGAACATGGGGAAAATGATTATTTAGACCACAAAACAGAATATTTAGGAAATACATCTCTTTTTTAGTTTTTCCCATTTGCGTTATACAAAAGGTCAGTATAGTCTGTTAACCCAGTTTTATCATGCCAACACTCCAATGCGTGCACTTATCGATAGTAATGAACAAAGGACTTACAGCCTGTCTTAGTTCTTGTTCCTGTAAAATGTTCATACAACAAGAGAACATACATTTACAAGGAATGCTAGAGCAAAATCTCCTATTTTGAACAGAATATGTAGAAAGATTGGATTCTTTTTAAATTGGATAAAAAGATTTTTCTTTTTGATATTAAAGTCTGCTGTGATATTTAGATTACCCTTCCCTATTGAAATACCATTGATCTATTATGGTGCTAAAGTTAAGAATTTCATGAATTTTGTTAAAAAATCTTTTACAAAGCTAAGCAAATTAAGACTATTGTGAAATAATCCATATGCAGAGGTTACCTTTAGTAAAACAGCATGTGAACATGATTGGCGGTTCTAGAGATAAAAGTATCTAAGGTAATGCACAAACCTCAACATTTCAGTGTTATACAGGCAAAAAATGCAGGGAAACAGTTTTATATAGGACCTGCTCCTATTGCCCTACTGCATTGCAGTGTTCTGAGAAAATGACTGCATTTACTTGTGCTATCAGGCTGCTTCTAATTGTGAAACAGTTTTTTAACATTTTAAGCCTGCAACTACTAACAAGATCTTTAGGCAAGAAACTTTGCAACAGATACACTGGTGCTTAACAAAACTAGTTACAGTAAAGCATGATGGCAGAAAAATAGAAAACTGATTTTATGTTTAAACAGAAAAATATACTGTATTTGGCCTTCAAAATTCTAGTTGACACTTAAATAGGCTAGAAAGTTCTACCAGAGTATAAAATATTTAAGTAGTCTTTGACTTGTAACTAACTTAAAGGGCCAGTTATAGGTCTGAAAATGTGTTAAGTTCTGTTGCAGGCAGCATTACAAAGCACTACATCTTACCTTCAGCAGTTTCATGAGCCCTTCCAGTTGCACCATTAGCTCCCTTCTGCTCTCCTGCAAGGCAGACATCCTCTGCTCAAGTTCATCTTTACGCTGTCTGAAGGAGGACAAGAATCCAATAAGAAAGGTTTCCATATGCTAAACATCAGCAGTTACAATTAGTAAAGAGTATGATAACTTCAGATTCATGTATTTCACCATCAGTGAGTCTGGCCAGTTACAGAAATTGTTATAAAAATATACAAATTAGAGCTAGGAAACAGACTTAAAAACTAAACCAATAGTTATACACTTCACCGACTAAAACGTATAGGTGTAATAAACCTCTGAATCTTCCCCACCCATTGGGATATCCACCTTGCTCAATGTGTTAAAAAATAGGATAAGATAAAAAATCTGATACTTTGCCATTCGTGTACTTTGATACTTTGGAATATGTGATCACCCTGGGATAGTGGCCACCTCTTGCTTAAACAGAACATTTGTCAGGAAAACAGCTGACACAAATGGGGAACCAGTGACTAATGCACCAAGGTTACAGCAGGCACCAGAAAAAGAAGTGAGGAGATCTGCCAATGGTAACACAGCTCATCTTCAATTTTATGACTAGCTGTGCATTGCTAGAGAAATTTTGTTAACTTCCTCCTTTGGTGACCACAACAGAAGTGAGGGGCTACATGACCAGGACTGCAGAAACAACAAAAGAAACTAAATACTATAACAACAATAAAAACTAATACAATATAAAAATTGTCATAAAAGGGACATAATCCAGGATGTATATATACTATACAGCAGGAGTCAGCAAACTTTTTAAACTACTGGGCCATTTCAGGAGGTCAAGAAGGCACACTAGGCCAGAGGAAATAAGGTGTCCAAGGAAAGGTTTTTTCCAACTGTGACTGCAAGAGAGCAGCCTCAGTCTTCCACTCATCCGCAGTGTAGGCTCTGTACGTGTGCGCGTGCTTGGTTTAGAAATGCCCCTTGAGATTCAACCGCTTGAAAGTGCTGTTGGTGTCATTGCACACTATACACAGGGCTTTGTTGCCACATTGGACGAAGATTTATTTGTCAGTCCATTCGGGGTTGAAAACATGACGTTCGAAGTCAACCTTCAGGAGACTGGTAGCTGCGCATTGCTTCTGCTCTCTAGGCATAGTAATTGATTGGGGTTACTGTGCAGGAACTCGATGATATCGCGGGAACTCACAATAACATGACAATTCAATTAGGCCAGATACAACAATAAATAACTAGGGGGGCGTTAGGCCAGACTGGAATACTGGCTGGGCCGGAGATTGCTGACCTCTGCTGTACAGGAAGCAATTACCTTGCATGGGCATGTCATGTTTTTTTATATTTAGTATAAAACAGGGTGTTGTTATAACCTCTGTTCAGTGTTTACTGATATCTGTGACCCTATGGGGGAGATTTTCCATAACTTTCTGCCATAGTTAACTAGAGGTTAACTAGAGGATCTAAAATAAAATACATCTGATTTGATTGCATGCTGAAATAAAAATCAGGCAGATGCCCTAAAACCTCTACCTATTTTCTCTAAACAAAAGTGTTTTAACTGATGTCTGAGTGCTGGTGACATTAAGTATTGAGAGCTTTCTCCAGGACAGAGACAGCAGCAAAAATCCAGCAGAGGTTCTATCCAGAAACAAGCAGCATTGACTGGAGTTCCCTTACACAATAAATTTGCAAGTTATAAACGTAAACCTAATATTTAAACTGAACACCACATTTCTTGGTATCTAATCATTACCTCAGAAGTCGGAGCTCTGCTAACAGCGTAGGATTCTGTTGGGCTTTCTCTGGCGTGGGCTGAGAGGCCTGTTCATGTTCAATTCTCAGCCTTTGTATTTCCTGCAAGATTTCTCTAAAAACAGAAAATAGAAAATGGGGAGTTATTTGGGTATGAGTTAAGTACTGGTTCATTCAAAAGGAATATGCATTCTATGAAAATATAATACATTCTGTGTCATTTAAGTCATAATATGTGTTAAACCAAATTACCAGAAGTTCATGGTTTACATATTTAAAATTAAACTTGTAGCCAGATTTGACATACTTGTATTTATAAACATTTACATACAATTTATAAATAAGTCACTAATCTCAGTAGCTGTAGCTACTGTAGTGATATTTATCCTTAATGGCCACATAAAAAATACTAAAGTCTTCCAAGTGCACTTGTGCCCCCTCTTCCAGTGCACATGCTATGTGTTAACATTAAAGATTTGAGGCTGAAACAGTGCCAAGTCTCTGCTAGGAGTGGGGAATAGGGGGATTAGCTGGCTTACACAAGGCAATCAGTAATTGTGTAGTAAACGGTTCATGTGCAGGTAAAAGTGTTGAGGTAAAATAGCCACATGATGTGCCTTGAGGCATGCTGCAAAAAATTGTAGCATGATCTAAATTTTTATGCATGAAAGTGCATAACAGCCCATTAGTTTTGGGCTGGATATCACAGCACCGCAACCCGGGTTAACACATGAAAATGCATGTTAGCAGAGTAGTGCATTTTGGAGCAAACAGGCCCTAAAATGTATCCACTGCTTGAAAGGGTGCTAAATGTGCTCACACAAGGTCAGGAGGTAATGTATACCACACTTTATGTAGAAAAAAAAAACAATGTTAAATATATAGTAATTTCAAACCTTTTACTGACACAAGGAGTGAAAATATACCTGGTACTTCTGAGTATAGAAAAGAACCTGTGTATCACTCCCTTTTCTCCCATGTCACAGCACTGGTGATTAGCCCAGCAGAGTCACATGGAGAAGGGAAAAAATCATCAGCTATATGTAGGCTTAAGCTACGTACACACTTCCAATTTTTATCGTTGGTAAACGAACGACGAACGATCCTGCACGATATCTGCGAACGATCGTATGGCACCGATCCTGTACCTACAGATAACGACACGATCGTTCAAAGATATTGTACACATGATAGATGCGATCCTTTGAACGATACAGGAAGTGACGTGCACCACAGGAAGTGAGCGAACGTTCGTTCACCGCGCATGCTCAGACCATGAACGACCGTACACACGATAGATGGTCAACGATCGTCGTCCAATCCGATCCGCCGGTCCGGTCGTTCATTTCCAACGACTATCCTCGTTCGTCGGCGTCATTGGGTACTTTTTTTTACGAACGATTTTTGGCCAATCGGTCGTTCGTTCGTCGTTCATTTCCAACGATAAAAATTGGAAGTGTGTACGCAGGTTTACACATGATTTCCTTTCCTGATTTCCAGTGGCCAAGCAAAAAAAGTGCGTAAGTAAAAAAATGAGTATGTGTAAATGTAGTACCCATGGTTACAGCCAGCAAAACTCTCATATTATTTAAAGTGCTTGAAACTGAAATGAGGTTGACATGGGTAGAACTATTTATTAGTAATGCTTTTAGTCTTGCCTTTGAAAAAAAAACTTTCAAACATTTACAGGTGATAAATTCCTTTTCAAGAAATATAAAGTTTATTTAAAATATAATAGATACCTGTTCTTGTTCTCCAGCTCTGCAATAAGTTGCCTCTGCTGTTTATTTGCATCAATAGTGAAAGAGATATCTGGGCCCCTCTGTTGGGGCTGCTGTAATAAAACACAACATTCTTATCAGGAATCTGTACATCACTGTAAAAAGTAACAGGAGATGGAAATAAGACAGCATGTTCAGGCAAAGAAAAATTATTTATCCCCAGAAAGCCAGGCTGTTTTATGTTTTTAATACACACCAGGATCAATGCTCCATAAACGCGTAAGGGTAGGAGAATCTCTGCCACAGATAAAAGGATTGCAAATGGCTGAATAAATTAATACAGTCTTGCTAGAACATAGATTTTTTTATTGTCCCCGAATGAAAGTCATGAGCAAGGAAAAAAAATAATCATTCTTGTTTTGTTTTTATAATAAGCAGATTATTAACTGCTGTTGTCTGCTCCAATATGAACTTTAAACATTACAAAAAACTAAATTAAATTGAATCAGCAATTACATTCTTCTCTTATTGTTTTACAAGTTACACATTTAAAATATAAGGAATATATTATTAAGTATACATAATTGAAAGATTCACACATTTTAAGCACAGGGAATAAATGCATGCAGCAGTCTTTATGACTGTAGCAAAATATATATCTATAGGATGGAATGATCATAGGCAGTCTACAAAATCATGTTATGTTGCATTTTTAAATAAACCCCTACCCTACGACTAGGCACAATAAAGTATTTACACATTCTACACAAGCAGGAAAAACACTCAAAAACAGGTTGCTTTCAGACTAGAGGTAAGGCTATGTGGCATGGTTACTGCATCCTCCACCACTGAACCACTTCCTCGGATATGACAATACATGTTGTGCCTCACCCCTGGTAGCCCATAGAGAATGACTGGGGGTGTAAAAAGTGGTTCAGTACCTCCCATTGTAAAACCTGCACAATTGTACAAGTAGCTGAGCGGCTGGAGCCACACGGAATGGTGGTTTCAACAAAAAGTCTAATCCTGATCTTATCTTAGCTTTTTTTATGGCCATTTTAGATGGTTGACCACAGCATTTCACTGCAGGCTCTTTTGGGCTTGGACTTCAATAACAGTGGTTGGGAATCATTTTGTGCATGTTTTTTTCATGGTTGTAATGAGCTGTGGCATGGTTCCTGAAAGCAACATGTTCTGCTAAAATTTCCAAACAATTTAAACTCTGCAACTGTGAAAAAATACACATTTTAATAGGTAAAAATATATTTTATTACTCTGGTATTCACATTGATTTGATATCAACCAGTCGGAATGCACATTATTGGCAAGTCAGATATAATTCCTTCATTGATAGGTGACATGTGAATGACCCCCTTGTCCTAAAAAGTGGTTGAAAAATCTGTGTGTAATCATTCCTTTTGTGACATTTTGTCTTACATGTGCTGGAATCTATTGGGAAGAAACAGAAAACATGCCCCACTTTTGTGATTAATATTTGTATGATATGAATGCTTGCTGTTCTTTCAGAAAATTTTTACTGAAGACAATAGAATGCAACAAAAGAACTCTCCCGCATCCTCCTTTCTCACTTCTATACTGATCCAGAATTGGACCCACTATGCTGGTCAATTGTACTGCTGGCATGACATCATTAGGAGGACCTGCTGTTTGAAGATGTACAGCACTGCGGCTATGTTTGATGCCAGCATTTCATAAACATTTTCAAGGCTTCACATAGGCAAAGTGTCAAGTAGTTAGCGATCAGAACTATATATTAAAAATGTAATTGCTTGGAAATAAGGCGCATAAAAGCATTGTAGTATCAGAGACAACTGTATAACATTGTAGCCTAACTAATTCCCAAAGCAATTATTATTATTATTATTAAACAGGATTTATATAGCGCCAACATATTACGCAGCGCTGTACATTAAATAGGGATTGCAAATGACAGACTAATACAGACAGTGATACAGGAGGAGAGGACCCTGCCCCGAAGAGCTTACAATGACAATACCACACTCTCAAGCAAAAAAATTACGACCAGGCAGGTCCTTTGCTGCAAAAGGGAAAGGTGTCCTTTGTGCACTCACCTGTACGTGTTCCGGCACAGGTGACATATTCTTCCTTCTCTTACTGGTTTTAATTCTCAACCATCTTTATTGGCTGGGCCAAGATGAGGTAACTCATTTATTCAGTTCAGGCAGCCACATGGGAAGCTGGGATGGACCGTGTATCCTGGCTTACTAACTAAGCTGTGCTGTGCATGTGCAACGTTTTACAGGGAGAATGGCAATCAGGCAGGTAAAAATGCTTACTGCAAAAGGGCCATCACTTATCCCTTTCTGCAATAAAGCCCTGCCTGATCCCAAATTTTGAAAGAGTTACATTAGTTAATAACTATACCTACATCCCTACCTTCCTATATTTCTAGTATCTTGTCCTGTATCTATGCAGAACTTGCATGTATACCCTAGTGTTTACATGCCTCCTCCCCAAAACATAAGAGTTCTGTAGTTCAAAGGCAAAAGGGCCGGGGGCAATAAAGCTGCTTTAGATAACATTGTAAAGTGCCCAGAAAGTTACAAGTTCAATGAATTTCTGGCAGGAACATTCAGTATAATGCACTTATTGAACATAAAGAAAATATTTTTTTAACATTAAATTTAACAGTTCAAAGGGAGGATGTAAGAAAAATTCACATATACTTTAAGGTGCCCACATATACAAGATAAGGTGCCACATATACACGTCTCCAACCTAGATGTCAATCATTCAATGACTATGTACTACTTGCAGATGTCATCAGCCAAGGCTTTTTGCTAGGCAGTTAGAACATCACTGTTTAGCTCCTGTTCCAACGTTTGGCTTCCCTTTTTAAAAGCACCATAAACTCATTTTCAGTGCTTCACTGATTTCTAAATTTCTTCATAAAAAAATGTCATACCTTTACACCTAACAAACTATTTATTGGTAGTTCAAATATTTTCTGGCTTTACCAACCTCTACCAAATCCAAAACCATAACTAAAAAAACTTCACTCTGCCCAACATAATATTGAAAACAAAAGATAACTAAAAATGAATAAATAGGGGAAAAATAGAACATGATTAGTATGACTTAGGACCTCTAAGCAAAGCAAATCTGAAATGAATGAAAGTTATAGGGAACCATTTTGTTTGCAGAATGTTTCCTGTAAGCAACAAGTTGCTTCTGGCCATGTGGTTGTTTTTATTCCCTCTGAGGTAAGAATCACAATGCAACAGCAATTAGTGCTACTCAACAGCACAACAAAGCAGTTGTTTAACACTATGGTTGACCAAAAACATTTGCATTCCACATAACGCCATCCCCATCAATGCCATGTGAGGTGCATACTGCCATTCTTATCAATGCAATGTTATGGTCATGTGCCTGTATTTGAAGGGACTGAAGACCATTTAAATTGTCTGTAGGAACACGAAAATGTTAATACAAAAGTAATCCACTCCATCCTGCAAAATACTCTATCTTGTAGGCCTTATTAGGATGATCTTGTATGCTTTAGGCTACTCAACACAAAATGAACTTACTGATGAAGAGGTCTCGGCAGCCAGCCTTGCTGCATATCTGGCGATCAATCTGTGTTCTTCATCTAGGCGGCTGGGACTGTCTAGCATTCTGTATACAGGAACACACAACAGGTAGATATGGTAAAACAGATATTTTAAAATTTAATGTCCTATATTTTAAACTAATAAATTTAAAAGGTCCATAGCAGTTAAGGTAATTTTTTAGCCATACTTTTATTTAGTATTGAGTTGGGGCAGGTTAAACCATCACAATATTACTGGTTTTTGGGTCACAATAAAGGAAATTTCCCCTTTTTTCTGTCCCAGTGGCCACTGGAAGCAGAAGGCAAATCTTTCAACAGGGAAGCAGATAAATAAAAACTTGACAAATTTACCCTGCCCCGTACTGCAAAGACTCAGACTTTGTCCACCAGCAAGTGTCCCCCACCTAGCAGGCCTGAGCATTTAGGTTACGTACACACGTCCTATGATTCTTGTCTGATTATTGTTTCAGGGCTAGTATCGAACGAGAATAGCAGTCGTCCAACATCCTTTATGGATCCTTCCTGGTGGTTTAACGAAAGACGAACGACCATAATGCAAGTGAATGGGAGAGAGCACAGCGGGATCAAATGTAGGGTTCTAAATGTAAATCCATCAGTCAAAAAGCTGATCCTTACCCGAAAGAAAAGCATGATCGATAAAGTTTATTGTATTTATGGCATTTGTGTTCATGTGTGTGTATTAACTTGCATTTATTACTCAGCCTTTAGTCTGGTTTCCTCACATCTGGTCACACGAGAACATGGCATCCTCACACCAATTGTGGGTTTAACCTTCGTACACTCTTTAGTAAACTAAAAACATTTTTGATGTCAATCTAATTTAGGAAAATATTTAAAGCAAAGACAGCTGAATAAAAAGAGCCAATGCAGACAAGTATGCTGTCCACAGCAGGATTTATGCAGTCTGTGTTTAAATCTGAGAATTCTTTATACATACACAGTAAAATTCTGATTTGTATTCAGTATCAAAATCCAGTGCACAGTAAGTTTACTTTCACTACAGAGCGGACGACAAACATCTGTCACAACTTACCAGGGTTTCTTAAAGCACAGACAATGTAACACGTATGCACAAAGGTATTTTGTCATTGTAAGCAAAATACAACTAAGCAAGCACACTCATTTGCCAACCCTTAGAATAGCAGCCTGTTTCACAATACAATGTTGATATAATGAAAACAGAAGATTATATATTATTTTACCACCATACCATAGTACCCAGGTATATCGAGGAAACTCCAGCAAGAGCCTAGGGAGACTTCAGATGCTTTATGAACACCATGCAGATTCTTTATTATGTCAAGTAAGAAACAAACTAACAATTTTTTATTGCATCTATCATTCAGTATATATTGTCATTGTGTGATCCAGTCAGCTATGTTTGCTCAGCAAGTAAGCTGCATAGGCTACAGCTTATATTGTGTGAAAACAAGTGACATGCCAAGCCGTAACTAACCGTGAAAGGTTGTTCTGGAGCATGTTGGCATATACCCCGATAAGAACATGTTCATCAGCCAGCCTGTCTGCCACATCCAGGCTGTAATGCAACCTAAGAGAATGTTTGGAAAATATATCAAACTTTACCAAGCAAAGAGAAATAGCAAAAAAATAAGTGAGTGCCACAAACCGGATAGATTGAAGTTAAAAGGGCAGAATAAGAAAAGAAAAACATGCACTACATTCTCCTTCCTCTCAGCAAAATAGAAGATGCATGCACTAGTTACTTTGAAAATAAGGAAATTTGTGTACCAGCCTAATTTAATCAAATTAAAAGCTCAGCCAGCTGCAAACACCAGCTATAAAAGCTGGAAAAAAATGATTGTGCTGTGAATTCTTATTTTATTTTTCTCTTCTAGTAAATAAGCACAACCTGATTTAGAACACAGAGAAAAAATATACTATGCAGGGACACAAATTATATAAAAATAATGCAGTTTTTGCAGTGTGTACATACACCTGGGAACTCAGGGACAGAAATCACTTATCTAAGTCCTCGAAGAACATAAGAAATCACAAAGAATTTTCTCTCTCCTGACTGTTTACCCTAACACTGTATCCTTTCAGCATAGATAAAATATTGGATTTGTGAGTTTGTTTCCAGAGCAAAGCATGCAGAATATGTGTGGTATTTCAATCAATAATCAGAAATGGGAATGCCCATCCCAGAATAAGTCAGAATCGCTTGTTTATCACACATACAGGTGCAACTTAATAAATCAGAATATAACTGAAATGTTAATTTATTTCAGTAATTCAATTCAAAAAGTGAAAACGCATAACACTATATAGAATCATTACACACAGGGTGATATACTTCAAAAGTTTATTTCATTTCATGAAATAAATTTGCTGATTACAGCCTACAGGTAATGAAAACCCCAAATTCAGTATTTCAGAAAAGTAGAATATTGTGAAAAAATTCAATGTGGTAGACTTTTAGGTCCTGATTTAATAAAGCTCTCCAAGGCTGGTGAGGATACACTTTCATCAGTGAAGATGGGTGATCCAGCAAACCAAGAATGGAGTTCTTCAAAGTCATTTACTTTTTGCAAGCAAATGTTTGAATCCTGGACCAGATCGATTCCAGGTTTACTAGATCACCCAGGTTCACTGATAAAAGTGTATCCTCTCCACCCTTGGAGAGCTCCAATAAATCACGCGCCCATGGTGGCTCATACCACTCAGCTAATGAACCCAAAAATGCCCGCAAAGGTGTCCTGAGGCTTTTAATGGTCTCTTGGTTCAGTAGGCCACACAGTCATGAGGAAGACTGAAGACTGTTGCTCAGAAGACAGTCATTAGCACCCTCCACAAGGAGGGTAACCCACAAAAAGGTCATTGCTAAAGAAGCTCACTGTTCATGGAATGCCGTCCGCAAGCATAATAATGGAAAGTTGAGTGGAAGGAACAAATGTGGCAGAAAAAGGTGCACAAGCAACAGGGATAACCACAGCCTTGGGAGTATGGTGAATTCCATTCCATTCATGAATTTGGAGGAGATTTACAAGGAGTGGACTGTGACTGAGTAAGTGCTTCAAGAGCCACCACACAGATCTATCCACGACATGGGCTACAACTGTCCCATTCCTTGTGTCAAGCCACTTCTGAACGAGACACAACCTCAGTAGCGTCTTATCTGGGCCAGGGAGAAAACAACTAGACTGTTGCTCAGTAGTCCAGTCTTCTTTTCAGATGAAAGTAAATTAGGCATTTTATATGGATATCAAATTCCCATAGCCTGAAGAGTGGACAGGCACAGAATTCAAGTTGCTTGAAGTCCAGTGTGAAGTTTCCACAATCAGTGTTGATTTGGGGAGCCATGCCATCTGATAGTGTTGGTCTATTGTGTTTTATCAATTCCAAAGTCAGCACAGCTGTCTACCAGGAACGTTTAAGAGCACCTCATGCTTCCATCTGCTGACAAGCTTTATGAAGATGCTGATTTCATTTTCCAGCAGGACTTGGCACCTGCCCATACTGCCAAAAGTACCAAATACCTGGTTTATTCACCATGGTATCACAGCACTTGATTAGCAAGCAAACTCACCTGACCTAAACCCCATAGAGAATCTATGGGTATTGTCAAGAGGAAGATGAGAGACACCAGACCCAAAAATCCAGACAAGCTGAAGGCCACTATGAAAACATCTTGGGCTTCATAATACCTCAGCAGTGCCACAGGGCGATCAACTCTATGCCACACCACATTGATGCAGTAATTCATCCAAAACCATTTTTTATTGGTCTTCTGTAATATTCTAATTTTTCTGAAATAGTGAATTTTGTTTTTATTACCTGTAGGCATTATTCAGCAAACTGAAATGAAATATGCAATTGAAATATATCACTCTTTGTGTAATTATTCTAGGATTTCATTTTTTGAACTGAATTACTATAAATTCAATCGAAATAAATTAACTTTTTGATGATAATCTAATTAAATGAGATGGACCTGTATATATTAAAACTTACCTTCAGCAAGGAGAAAAAACAGTTGTTGTAAAAGTATTTACAGACTGCATTATATATAGATGTTTGTTTTTGTTTTTTTCGCTTTCCCCAGGTATTATTGACCACAGGTATAACAAAATCTTAAGAGATAAAGCCTATACTAAAGCTATTGGTCATATGTTTCTAGGGGTGCATTGCATTGTAATAGACTGAATTAAATTCCATCAAGCAGTAAATAGTGAAGACCTAGTAGGCTTATGCAATTTACTGGGCAAGGATCAAAGTAAAGTATCCTTAGTAACCAATTGGAATTTACTATGCTGAAGTCAGACCAGTGCTGAATATGTACTGGATGCTATATATACTGCACTGTTTAACTGTATATGCTCATATTTGGTTCTGAAAACTTTCTTTTTTTTTTTAAATCAGAATTGCAATATTATTAATAAAAAATTGCATCACGCAAATATCATTTTAGTCTTAATTAGTGGAACTAAAAACCACTGCATGTTCTGGGAGGCTGTTAGTTGTCCAACTGTAAAATTTTGCACTGCACACTTGTAACTTACCCTTTGCCTTTCAGCAAAGCTGGAGCAGCCCTAGCCAGCTGTTGGCTCTGTACTATTTCTGAGGTCTTTTGGGAAGACCTGGGAATCAGACATAGCAATAACAACAAAGGCACAAAGAAAGAATAAAACCTGTGTGACACACTTTGTTAGAAGTTTTCTGGTATATTCAAGAAAGGCGAGTAACAGGCTTTAAATAAATGCAGTAGAAACAGATGCCACATTAAATATAATACAGAAAGAAGTTTGGATACAGAACAGACTCAGTCTGCAATGTTTATCCAAGCAAGACTAAAACATATAATGATGCTGCTTTGCGGAGTATAAAAAAAGAGAGAAAGCTATTTTCTGCCAATGACTTCAGCTTGTCTTCTAAATCATCCAGTAAATGTGATACATTTGGTTACTCCTACAGTAATACATTTTAAAGTGGTTTCCTTCTAATGTTCTTTTAGAAGATATTCACATAACAGCACATCCTTTTATCTGAACACTTACAAACGAAAACTGTTCTATTTTACAAATAAACTATGATTCCAGATCAACTTGCATTTTCATTTTTGAAGTAAAGGTGCACATGCAGGGCTTATTCGGTCAGTCAATGTAAAGAACACTGAAAATAGCTATTTCCATTTAGTAACCAGGCTGTACCTTTATCTGGTTTACAGCAGTCTCGGATACAGAAGACATTTGCTACCTGGTTATACTCTTCTTCCTGTCACATAATTCAGTTATTAATCAGTGTGTTGTTTTATTCTACCTTTCCTGGTGCCGCATCCTCCTTTGCTGGGCACCTATGGTATTTGTATCAAGATGACACATTATATTCAATACTAATGAATAACATTTCTCATTAGGTCATAGCGGATCCGTATAGCTTGGGTTGGATTGCTTTAAATGCCTTGGCAGCAAATCACCCAGTGGCATTTTTCATAAACAGAGTTTAAAACATTTTACTCAATTCCACACCCACTTTAAATCTTATACAACAATATTAGGTCAGTTTGCACAGTGTATTTCTAGACAGTCACATAGACTATTGTATAGGAAGTGTATGACAGTAGTTTTCATGTACCTTTTAATGTTAAAAACAAAAGATCACAAAATTTGATGTATCTTTGTAGCACAAACCCTGGTTCTTCTTACTATAGCAAGGTCAGTAATTAATACAAACATAAATGATCAGAAATGCTTATGCTAAAATACTGTTAGAAAATAACCACAAACGCAAACTTTTTCTTTTAGATTCGGATAGATTGAAAAAGTGTTGCAACCCTTCTAAAGGTTTTTACTGCTGTCTGCGTCTATGTTTGGGGGCTTTTTCTTTTTGTCATAGTTTCTACTGTTATCCCTGTTTAGAATCCTTTTTACTTTGTAGGTTCACCTATCTCAGTTTGAAAAGAATAGACAAGCACTTTTGTTGAAAAGATCACTTTCCAAATTGTTTATAAATAGGCCCCCAAGAGTCGTACCTACAAAAAATACACATCCCTTAAAACTGCAGGTTCTATATTCATTACCTTTTTAGAGTTCCTAGACTGACCAAAATAAATACTAGCAAATGTTTTCTACATAAATAAGGGACAAAAACACATTTGGCATGCACACCTACACTAAAGCCAAATTGCCATGCAGTCCTAAGTATTGTTGCAAGAGAGAAACTACTAGGATCACAGACTAAATTAATCCACTGAACCTAGGAATTTTCTAAATGGTTTAGTATGTAGCCTAATGCACTAGCTTGGTTAGTATTTAGTTTTTGCATACTGACCGTGGAATGCTCTGCAGTTGGCTTACATACAGCTTTATCAGAGAATGCTCATCTGTCACAGGGCTAGTTAGGTTTACAGTGTCAAGTAACCTGAATGAGTCAAACAATGGAGTCTGCAATTATGCTGTAAGAGTCACATGCATGTTTGAGGAGTATGTGTAAAAAAAAAATTCAAAAGACAAAACACTGTTAATTAACATAGTAAGTATTAGTACAGTGTCCATTTTAGTAAGTAGTACAGTCCAGTGTCCATTTTAGGCTATTATTCATTTATACACTGTAAGTCCTACATCAGTATTTCTAATAACCTTGTGCCTCCTAACAATGGCATCTCCATCCTGCTACAACTCACAAATTCAATTGCTTCTTTATATTCAATTTCTCTTTAAAATGAACCTTTTCCATACTTTTGATTTCACTACTTTCTTCCTGTGCTTAGTCTTTATTTTTACTGCTCCTTTCCTACCACCCATTTTTTTCAATACTAGAAAAGGAAAGAAAGGCAAAAGAAGGCTTTTTGGCAGCATAAAAACAAAGAAATGCTTTTACTGAGCATGGATAATTCTCTCTATACTAAACAATTATTCCACTACACTAAAAGTATCCAAAAAGTACAATTGTTGTTTAGTATAATGTATAGTATGTAATTGTTTAGTATATAGAATTATCTATGCTCAGTAAAAGCTTTTCTTTGTTTTTATACTGCCAAAAAAGCCTTCTTTCTTTGAATTTTCAGAAATAGGCTTGGCAGTGGTATCAAAATTGATAAGAATCTTTCCTTTCCCTGGTAGGATTCCTTTCTATTTTCTACCCATTTTTAATACCTTCCTGCTTCTTTACTTTTTCTTACGTTACTATTGCTTCTATGTCTTTCTTCTATCGTCCATGCTCTTTTTTGCCATCTTTGAAATCTACTTGCTACAACCTTCTGTACCACTCTGTTCCATGTCTGCCTCTTTTTTTCAATACTGCAGCATTGCTATCACTTCGTCCTTCCATACTGCTGCATTTTTATTTCCTCCTTCTTCCATACCTGCTCTATTCCTTTTAGTTCCTTCCTCTTACCTCCACCTTCCATACTTACAATACTCTTACATCCTTCTTTCATACAGCTCCATGCCTCTTCCATGCTTCTATCGTACTGCTCCATTCCTGCTCCATTCCTGTTCCATCCTTCTATCATACTGCTCCATTCCTCTTCCATCCTTATATTGTACTGCTTCACTCCTCTTTCATCCTTCTGCTCCGTTCCTTTTCCATTCTTCTATCATACTGCTTCAATCCTCTTCCATCTTTTTATCATACTGATGCATTCATCCTACATCCTTCTATTATACTACTCCATTCCTCTTCTATCCTTCTATCATACTGCTCAATTCCTCTTCCATCATACCGCATCATTCCTCTTCCATCCTTCTAACCTCTAACCTCCTTATTCCATAACTGCTTTATTCCTCCTACTTTATCTTCATTGTTACATTTTGTTTTTGTACCAATTCCATGCTTACTGATTTCTTCTAGCTAAAATGTTCTTTTAAATCTCCCAGCTGGCACACGACTACAGTATGTTTATGAGGAACTCTTAACAGGTCTGGTATGGGATCATGGACATTATGTTGCTTTATGCTTTTCTTACTTATAGCAAGCATGCAGTCTCCATAGTGATTTCATTAGAAGCAGTCAACTCATAGTTTAGTCATCATGCTTGGAAATGTGCTAGCTGCATCAACTTTTACATAACTGTAAAGTTGTTTGAGAACAGTACAGTTAGATAAAGGTGAATATTTATCACTTTAGATTGAAAGCCAACTATTCATTTATTAATTAAAGATTAATTAATTAAATAATTAATTAATTAAAGATTCACCAATGTCACTTCACTAGTGAATGCTGCATTAGTTCATCAAATGATGGTGTTACTTACAAGCTTAAATAGACAAATCAAATTGGCAGATACATTAGCTTACTTTTGGCTGAGACAATAAACACATTGTATGTGCTATATATAAATGTAATCAGTTTTGTAGTTCTGGATACACTCCATACACATCCTTTGCTTTTAACCAAATAACAGATTGCTTTGACAAAGTTACACAGCTATATTTTTAGATTTGCCTGTCAACATTTAAAGGTACTTACATTTTGTTTGCAAAATGACTTCCTGAGGGAACAGAGTGGGAGAAGATTGTGTCATTCATGCTGGTAACTGGTCTGGGAGGCCTATGGAAGACAGAGGGAAACATTTTTTCTTAATAGTTTCAATAATAGGCACTTAGCATTGTGCATGTTGAGGTCCACACTGTCAGTTTGACATTGATCTACAATTTTGTTATATAGCACATTCCGACATAGCAATGACCCAAAGCACACAACAAAAACAACACAGGAGTGGCTTAGGGACAACACTGTGAACCCTATTGATCATCTCTGGAGGGATATGGCTTCCCCCAACCAACCTGACTGAACTTGAGAGAAAATCCCCCAATCCAGGTGTTCAATTCTTCTTGTATCATACCCTAAATAACTCCAGGCTTTAATTGCTGATAAAAGTGCTTTAGCTAAGTAATAAGTAAAGGGTCTGAATAATTTTGTAAATGTGATAATAAATGTATTTAAAAACTAAGCTAATTGTAAAAAACTTTGTTTTTGGTTTCTAATTATAAAATAGAGTGTAGATGAATGAGAAAAGAAACAATTGAAGAATCAGGTTGAAACATATCAAAATTGAGAAAAGTGAATGGGGTCTGAATAATTTCCTAAACTACTATATAAACCAAATGCCTCTACAATACTAATGTACTGCAAGTCTAGAAATACAAAAAATACTATTTGCTGCCAAAACAATTTTGTAACCCTCACAACATGCAACCTCTACAATGCTAGTATTATATAAAATAAAAGAAAAAAAAAAGGGTCCATAAGGGTCCTGCTTGCCCTATAACTATTTCTCACAAATCAAAACTAAAAAAAAAAAACAGATTTGTAACACATTCCTGTGTCCCTTTTAAACAAAAATTCTCCACTAAAACATTTTATACAATACAATTACTACAGAATAATTGTTGAACTCAATGTACAAATGATTTGATGTCAATGAGTGAATATACACCATATGCATAACACATCACAATACTCACCAAGTGTCCCTTTTGCAGCAATAAAATTAAAAACACATATAAGTGTGTATATATGGTTGGATGTTGGACATAACTATATTGTAGTTTGTGTTTAACAACATAGAATAACTCAAATGTAACATATTGCCCCACAGTCTGCCTAAAGATTATCCTTCTACTATAAACAACAGCATACAAAATAAATAATAAAAAGGCTACAAGTGCCTGGACCTCTGCTAACCGTTTTGTATTACACTTCTGTTTTGTACATTTGCTTTTATGTGGCATTAGCACCTATTAAACCTATTGTACCTGATTTAATAAAGCTCTCCAAGGCTGGAGAGGATACATGTTCATCAGTGAAGCTGGTTGATTCAGCAAACCTGGAATGGATTTATTCAAAGTCATTTGCTATTTGCTAGCAAATGTTTGGAATCCCGGACCAGATTTACAACATAAATGCACAAATGTTCATACAGTAACTAATTTGCCTTGCTGCTGTTATGTTTATACTCGTCAGGTTGGCTTCTTTTAACTAATATGGAAAACCTAACACAGCGATACAAGTGGAAACAATTTGGACATTTTAAGGAGATTGATGATAGGGTTTATTACAGTGCATCTGGAATAGAATACATCTGAAAAGTTGCAATGCAAAGGTATGTGTAGAGTCACCCAAAGCCTTCTGTATTTCCCAACATTTAAAATTAAACTAATAGCTTTTGGAGAAGGTTTTCTAAAGGGCCAGAAACTACAACAACATAGTTGTTTCCTTTTACTTGTCAAACAATTTGTATTTCTATCCATGCAATCCTAAGATTTACACAGCTCTGCCCCACATGCTGTGTCGAACAAGTGATGGGACTTAATCTTTCAATGCTCAGTTTCACTTTCAATGCCTCCTCCATACTCCCAAATCTGTGGCTGGATAGTAAAAGAAGATCCAAGTAACACATGGAATAGTTACTTTCTCTGGCACTCTGGCTCTGCATATTTAAGGCTGGGTCTGCAAGGACTGTTTCCCCAGCATTTAACCTGAGGCTTTAAAAGCCCATGTTTGAAATTCCCATGCATTCCAATGGGCTAATCTACACCAGGGCGCTCTCTTGAGGCACGTTTTTGAGCATTATAGCTCCTTGCAAGATTTAAAAAAAAAAATAAAATGTGGGGTAATGCGGGTAAACACGTCCATTGATTTCAATGTTATGTTATAACGTAAAAGCTTTAAACGCTTGTATATTCATGGAAAAAGTGCGGTAAAATGCGTCAAAGATGTTTTCCAGCTGTTTAAAGGCAGACTTTAAAGTAGGAACGTTTACATGCGTTTTTGAAACCGTCTAGCCTAAACCCTGTTGTACAGTAAACTGCAAGAGACTGGAACCAAGTCCAATTCAAGTACAATAACTGTTTGCATTTTATCTGTTCGGAGTTCAGCTTTACCACAGTGTGAAATATTTCCATTTCTTTACATGTTTTAAAATCTTTACTTATAAACAGTGTGGTAATAATTTATGCAGTGCTAGGTAATATAATAGTATATCTAGAAAGTGTACACAAGGTGTCTTACGCCACACCGAGCATGAACAGAGGATTTTTCTTCAGGAGTACAAGTTATGCTTTTAAAAAATCAATCCTGGATTTACAACCCATTTCTCAGCTACATACAGTTAAAATGGATTTTGAAGGAACCTTAAAACCCATTAAAGCATAGGCATTGAATGCATGTGTTAAGGTCATACTGAACGAAAAGGAATCCATGAAGTAATGAACATCATAAATGAAAAGCCAGCTTTCAGGGGACAGACACTAGCTGCAATCCTGTAATGCCTGAGAATTATGTGTGAATTACAGGAGATAAAATGTTTTGTGAGACCGGCCTGGTGCCAGCATTCTCCTTTTCAATGACCTGTATGGTCACCTGAGCAATTTAAGGGCAATGGTCATATATTCAAAGCCTGCTTATTCATGTGTCCTTTGCTTTTAAGGATTGTAAGTCACTAGAGAATGAAACATCTAACCCACAATTACAGAAATCTTTTAGCTTGTTATGATTACATAAATAAATGAAGTCAGCAAAACATAAAAAAGAAACCCCTTGATGTCACCTCTCCCTGGTTTTATCCCCCCTATCTCCTAATATTGAGTTATTAGCTCATATGCTGTGGATCTGCTATTTTATCACCCTACTGTTTTTCTGTATTGAACATCCGTTTCCTTATGGTGATTCTCTAAATGCTGAGATGTTTGTATTTTCATACGACATTATGTTTTGAATAAAAATATATGCAATCAACATAAACATACTAAAAACATTTAATGGTTTTAAAAATCCATGTTTTGTTTTCAGTGTGCAATGATAGTCATGGGGTGCTGATATGATTTGGATCTCGCAACTTACCCTGTTGTAAAAAATGTAAACCTATATCATGTGACAATGCCAAAATTTTAATTTGCTGCTGAAGCTTTTTCAACCCAATCCATACAGAATTCAGATAGTTAGGCCACATACCAGGTGTTATGTGGCATCAATTATCAAGAAATACTGTTGTTGTCAAATATTTTAAAGTTTAAAAACAAATGGTAGCCCAACAGTGTTAAATTTGATAAATAAATATAATTTTAAGCAATAGGGAGCGCAGATCAACTAATGGCAGGAGGGCAGGTGGATTCTACACATTTATATGATATTTTCAGAGCCTTTAAATGACACATTAACATATAAAAAATAGGGAAAAGCATAGTGCAAAGACTAAAACTGCAACAAATTTATGTCCAGTAGTTTATATTTTCTAAATCCTTAAAAATGATTAGTAGTAAGGGATAATCTAATCCCCATGAAACTGGCATATTACTGCAATCAGTACACCAATATTATTTCACATCCAAGGGTCACCAAGGGGCTACAAGTGAATCCTAAAAAAGGCAGTTTTTTGGCAAATGTAGGGGGTGGTGTAGCTAATAGTACTCAGTATCAGTATCCAAATGATGATCTATAGGAGCAGTGGGGGGGCATGCCATACCATGACAGTATAATCTCCCACCTCCTAGATTGTAAACTCTTCGGGGCAGGGTCCTCTCCTCCTCCTCCTCCTGTGTCACTGTCTGTATATGTCTGTCATTTGTAACCCCTTTTTAATGTACAAAGCTGCGTAATATGTTGGCGCTAAAAAATATGGTTTACTAATAATATTAATAATATGCTTCCTAGAAGTTGTTACTCAGTTACATACTATGCAGCATTACTCTGCAATGTTACCAGCAGTGAAGACTGTTCTTCTCTTTACTCTGACTCTTTGCTTGGAGAGTTGTAACGGTGATGGGGGAGAAAGGAGACATCTTTGATATACTAAAAGCTGTTCGGAGTAGATTATTCTGCACAATACGTAATTAGTATTCCAGGTCGCTGATGGGGAATATAAAGGTGTTTTTTTTCTGCACAGTGCGGAACACACTTACAGTGTCCACTGTTATTCCCAATAATATCAAGGAATGTCTTACAGTCTTGTGCACATGTATTACCGGGTTGCTACCTGACCTCCTAATGGGGCTTGAAATACAGTGTGGTCACCCAATGGCCTTCCTGGGACTTGAGCTGGTGCTCCAATAAGTGCTTTGTATATTAAATTCACTTAGCAGGGCTATTTTAGTTCTGATATATGCTAATATTGTTTGACAAAATATAAAAATCACTCAACATGATCATGTTATACTGATGTTACAAACTGTTAAACTATATTCATGTTTTGTGTTGCATGACTCAAAAACATTTTGTCAGCCAAAATTTTTAATCTGCAGTTCTGCAATGCGGTGTCACATCTTTGACAATCATTTTAATTTCTAAAACTGCAGGTCATCTGCAGGTGTGTAGTGGGTCCGGCATGCCATGTCCTCATTTTTTTCGGGACCCCTGCATAGGCTCTCCCTGCTCGCTCGCCACTGATAGCACTCACTATTACCGCGCCCCCTCTTCTTTTGTTGTACAAAAACACCTCTGGTCTTCTGGTGGTGGCTGTTTAAAAACGGCTATGGATAAAGTTTAGCTTTAAAATGTCTACTGCTAAATTAAAATGTTCCACTCACTTGAATAAATGTTCTTACCAGTGTAGTGCATTTAGCTCTTTTGTATGCTAAATAGTGGTTTATTTTTTACAATGCAGTCCCTTCCTACAACAAAAAGAAATCTTTAATACCACTAAACACAAACAGATTTTATTCACTGGTGACCTTGCTGTGAACATGTAGCTCAGCAGCATAAAGGATATTTAATACAAAAGACTTGCTGTAGTTTGTTTTCAGGCAAGCAGTGAAGGATACACACATAATATACAGCAACCTATAGAACTGCTATCCCTGAATAAAAACCAAGGTACGTGACATTATAAAACTTTTATAATGCGCAAAAGTTGACCCTACAAACTTTTAATGGAAGGAAAATATTTGCAGAGCAGTCCAGCTTTTGATACTCACACAATGTGAGCCAGGTTTAGAGGCTTCTCCGGTTGATCGGGAAACATTGGGTGCAGAGGCTCGCGACTGGAAGCACAGCTTAAAGACTTGCTAAGTGCATTAGTAAGCTTCTTTGCTGGAGATTTCTGTAAAGAGAAGAAAAAAAAATAAAAATAAAAAATATCTGTGAAAGGACATGTAAGGAACCATGGTGATGACCTGAAGACACATTTCTGCTAGTTAACACCCACAGACATGACTCAGCTATGGTATAAGGCTTCCATGTGTATTTTAAATTTCATCTTTAATAACTACCAAAAGCTCAAAAGAAGCTACTAGTGTCAGTAAAGTAAAAATACACGATTACCACACATTTTGATAGACACCTCTGTTAAATCAGAATTGAACACTGAGCAAATCAAACTGTCTCTGAATTTAACTTGTTTCGCCGTATGGCTTCATTAGGGGACCGATAAGAGACTTTAGCTAGATTGGAGAAACGCGTAGGGTTCAGAGACAGTTTGATTTACTCAGTATTCATTTCCGATTTAACATGTTTGGAAATCCTTCTGTATTTATCATTCAGTTGAGTTTTGCCAAGATTCATATGCACTTTTACACAAATTATTTGAGCAGAACTCAAGCAGAACCAGTTTTTGTTCTCTATTGTACTAACGAATGTATTTACCTATACAATTCATATGAATTTATGTTGCCTGAAAGAGCGGCTCTTCTTCCATGTCACACTTACCTCTTCCTCAATAAAGCACAGATGCCTCTCTCCTGCGCATGTGGGCAGTTCTGACGCTGGGCGTCCCTCTTTTTCCAAGCTTTATCAATTTCGTCCAATCCACTTGCCAATCAGAAAACAGCCTCTTGACCAGCCCTGGCTATTTAGCTAGCTCACACACTGCACTACATGTTCATGCAACAAGTCTCCACTATTTCCAAGCCCTTAGTTCTGCTGAGCTAGTTCCTGTACACCTGTTGCTTAATTCAGTGTTTCCTTTGTCCAGCTCCTGTGTTAACCCCTCATGGTCAAGTCTGTTGGCTCCCAGCCAACTTCCCTGTGCTGTTCCAGTCTTCCTGTCTGTCTGTTGACATCCCTGCATCACCCGTGCCTCCTGCTGCTTCCAGTGTCTCCTGTATTCCCTGTGCCCGCAGTGGCCTCTGTGTCACTGGTGTCTGTCTCCTGGATCCCTAGCTATTGACCTGACCCCTCTTGTTTGCTGTCTGCCTCAGCCCTGGCTTTCCTCGACTATCCTTCTGCTTTGTGATTTTGTACTGTGTTTTGCCCACCTTGGTGTGCCCAAGTACCGCAACCTGGCAGTAACCAGCGGAGCAACATCCTCACCATCTAAGGCTCCTGAGAAAACCTGGTTACTGCTTAGACTCTGCGCCTTGGCCCTTCATCAGGGCTCACACCACCTCTGTGCAAGCCATAGCACCCCTAGTGGTCCTGTCTCTCCGTGCATGGCATTCCACATTTCCTTTATTTTATTTTTTTTGCATTTATCATAAATGGCTTGGCAAACTGGGCATTAGCCTATTATTAGAATACTTCTCCTTGGGGTCTCTTATCTGTTAAACTGGAAAATAGGTTCTTTAAAGATAACTACAAAAATAAAATATATACACAGTATAGGGTCTATTATCAAAAGAGTGAACATTTTGTCCCCATTTAATTTTTCAGCCTATCACTTGAATAATTATTGCCATTTACTAACCATGTCACATTTACCATATTTATAACCACCATTTATTCCTCAGAATTTGACATTTTAAATGTAAATAATGTCATAAGCTGCAATGGGAATCAGTGGTGTTTTGTTTTTGTTTTGTTTAATCCTGTTGAAAACATTTGCAGCTGTTCATTACATTACAAAATGGAGAACAGTCCATTTAAGTAAAGGGAGTTTTTGTTTGCTAATTATCATAGGTATCATAGTACCTCTAATCCCCAAGTCTGACCACCAGGGAACAAAACCTGTTCCCACTTTTTAAATATGATCATTCAAAAGAAGTGATCTTGTTTCTGAATATCAAGAATAAAAAAGTGAAGAATATTTTTCTGTTTTCAACCTCTTTTAAATAAGACTCAATTTGCAAAAGTTACAAAAATATTAATGTGAGAGTTCTCAAATGAGATAAATGACAATTATATACCAGTGCACCCCATGTTAGAGTTGGACTGAGCAATAGGAGTTACTAAACTGACAAAAGGAAGATTTCTGGCTCCATTGTATCACTGGGCATTAAGAAACAGAACATTCAGTTTTCACTATCATCATATTTTCTTTTAATATATTCCATTCTTAAACTGCTTCTAAATAAATTGCTTTCAAATGTTTGAGGGTGCTAAGATTTATAAAACATGAAATTTACAATAATTATATAATAACCATAGAACATTTTCAACAAGCAGTTATACATTTATTTATTCTATTTATTAAAATGTGAGTCAGTTTCTTGGGATTTTTTTGGCCACAGATCAGCATTACAAATTCACATCACTTACATCATCATCACAAAGCATGTTACAAAGTATAATAATACATCAACACCTAAAAACTAACATTCCTTTGTTCTTCAATTTTATTAAAAAAATAAATAAATAAATAAAAGATGCGCTGTAAACCTTCGGCCCAGTATCATTTCTTCATTGAAATAGCTGAACAGCAATAAAATGAAAATGTGCAAACAAAAAAATAAAAAATCTAGTTCTTCTTAAATTGATTTTCAGCTCAAGCCCTTCAAGATGTGTAGGCAAACTGAACACAGAACCCATGTGAAATACTCACTCTTATTCCATCAATCTGTAAACAAACACCAGCTGATAGATTATAAATCGGAGTGATAATCTCCCTCTCACCAAAGTCATAGTGTGCTGGTTTTCCCTATCTTTCTGCATTAGTCCTCTTCTATGGTGCAGCTCAGAATTCTGTAAAATTCTCTCTTACCCATGATGTGTACTCTTTCATTTGGTGCTGGTTGCTATGGGAACCACTGGCATGTCCCCTCCAAAAGCAATCCTGACAGAGCTGGTAATTGTGACACTGCTGGCAGCGATAGCGGAAACCCATCATGCTCTCACTGTGGCAATAGGAACACTCAACAGGGTGGAAGACTACAGGAGGAAAAAATTGTATAGATATGGTAATCAACATATTTATCCTATTTGTATACACATACCACCCAACTAAACATCCATAAAAGATATCCTAATCTTCTGGTCTTGCCACTGTCTGCCGATTAAAGAAATCTGGTCTACGTTTGTTTTGTTTTTTTCTTTTTAACGACTATAGAAAACTTGCAAAGAAATCAACCTGTGTACCAAAATTATTTGCATGAAGAAAGCATTTAAAGTCTAGGTGAAGGCTAACCTAACGATGGTGGATCGATATCCACACCTTTACTCTATCATCCAGACTTATCTGAAAACCTGCTCAATGCAAAGCAATAAAAAGTAAGGATAATTACACACAAGCAGATCCATTGCCAATGAATGACTGATTCAATGGATATTCTGTATCAGTATGACCCAACTGGTTGAAGTCCCAAAACACTGCACACCCCCCTGTAAGAGACACTAGCCTTCCAATCAATTTTTCAGATAAAGGATTAAAAATTGATTGGATTATGATCAAATGTACTCAGTCATCTGTATATATGACACAACTTTTGTACTTTCAGATACATTTACAAACACATCTGATCTCTTCATAACCGATCAAAACCCCCAAAAACTCCCTACTGAGTCCCATAATCAGAAGGCTTCAGTCAGCTGCTTAATTATACTTATTATTATTAAACCGGATTTATATAGCACCAACATATTATGCAGCGCTGTACATTGAATAGGGGTTGCAAATGATAGACTAGTGCAGACAGTGATACAGGAGGAGAGGACCCTGCCCCGAAGAGCTTACAATCTAGTAGGTGGGGGAATTTACACACAATAGGAGGGGGATATTCTCTTTCATTCATTTCAGATCTGATCATTTTATCAGAAAGTAGATAGGGTCAGAGGTGAAATTATAGCCATCATGAACCCACCCCCTTGGATGACGTCATTATTTAGCCTAAGCTCAATGTAGTGCTGCATTGACCAGGACTCAGAGATTTTTCAAAATATGCTTTAAAAAAAAAAACACTCCCAGACCAGTGAATTCATGTGTATGGTAATATACTAAGTATTTATCAAAATAATAGCTGCAGTCATTAAGGAGTTACATACCATTTTCTACATTCGCCAGTCGATGCAGGAGAGGTAACCAGACAAGACACTGAGGTGGTGGGTCAGACATAAGCGTATCCAAGAAAGAATTTAAGGTAACTTTTTTCTGTTAAGAGGAAGAACAAAAAACATTGAAACAATCACATTTTAATATTGAAAATTACATTTTTCTTACGCTCACCTGTCCTTCACCTGATCTTTATTATGTGGAGATCTAGAAGCTGCACAATGGATAGACAGTTTCTCCATTTATTTATATAGGAAGGAATCTATGATAAATCGAAATTATGGACGGCTTATCCACGAAAGAGATTTTCTGCACATTCTATACTATATAAATGTCTAATAGAAAGTAGAACATGTTGAACTTCAACATTTACATACTGCTTTCTTTAAGGTTATGTTGCAAATCTCTTAAAGTATATCTAAATATTTTTTTTTCATTTGTGAAGCTTATTAGGTACTTTTTTCTCTGGAAAGAAAAATGGAAGTGAAAGGATGTCCTTACAAACTGAAAAGAATGAGTATAAAAATAAATGACAGACCGCTAAGGAAAGGACGCAGTGGGACGCCTCCCACTTATCCCCCCCCCCCACCTTCTCCACAGAACAGGCAGCACTGTCAACTAAAGATCATTTTAGGGTGATAATGGCTGAATGTCTGTATAAGGCCTTTATTTTTTATATTTTGGTCTAGGTAAGTACTTTCTGTTTCAGAATTTTTTTCCCTTTCATTTCAGTATATATCTTTAAGTCATTATCTGTCTGTTCCAGGTTTTTCCCCATGATTACCTTACATTACAATAAGTTACCTTGACATTCAATGGCCTGTATAAAATGGATTCTCTTGCAGCTGTATATCACAGAATCCTTCAGTGTACTTAAAAAAATGTCATAGGAACAATCTCTAATATTGTTGTAACAATTCAAACCATCAGAATTTAATCTCTGAATGTTGTTTATGGTACTCTTAAAATATATGAGGACTTGTAATATCCCATCCATTTTAAAATATTAAATTGATGAAGTTAGTTATGAACAGCAAATACTGTTTTTTTGTTTGTTTTGTTTTTTTGTACCTGCTGTGAAAAACAAGACTTTGCAGACTGCTCTGTGTAGCCAAATGAAGGACCTTCAAACACAACGGTTGGCAGTTTAAGCACCTCCCTAAGGAACAGGTCATATTTTCCATAAAGCATGACCCCACTTGAATCCGAGATCAATGAGAAAATATCTGGAAATGGATAAAACAGAACATAAATTACTTTGTACACTAAGCATAATATAAGACTGATCATTACAATGAATAACGGGGACTTACTGCTACAACACTAGAAAAAATGTATAAATTAGTAGAAGAGCAGAGAAGAAGAGTGTAAAATTCTGCTTGTTATATATTTTTGTCTCTGTCTCAACCAGGGGTTATTTAGGCCAGGCTGTCTGGGCCCAATTTAGCAGTGTGAGTAAGCACTGCATAACTGGACTATCCTGGTAATCTATTTACACACTCAAGTATTTTTTTTCAGATGTGAACATACAAGGATTTTATTTTGTATAGAGGGTCAATTCATAACCTGCTCAGATTTTCTTTAACCAAGGCAATTGGCACCACCTTTTACTTAAAACAAAGCTATGTGATCACTAAAACTGTTTGTCATACATTCCACATGTAAATTGTCTGTGAAGGGTTTCATCTATTCAGATCATTGTAAATATATTAGTAGTTAGATACATTCAGCTGTAATTGTTCTTGTAATTTTGAAGACAAATTTGCAGCTTTCTAAACTACTTCGTAAAATAATGAAGATCTCTCCCCGAGAAGAGGCAACCATTTTGAATGAGTATTTCATACAAAGGATGCCAACGAAAACATGTCCAGTGCTGGCATTTCTAATTAAAAAACACTTACTGCTTTACAGACACAGATATATCTGAAGAACATTATTCCTTGTTTCCTAGCAGTTATACTGATTTAATGGTTTGAGTATTTTATAAGTTAGAAGAATTTAAGTTTTACAAGAATACAGGTGAAAACGTAACTTTCTGGATGCTTGTTCTGTCAGTAAAATCAATACGTTAAAGGGTCAGCAGGGCAGCCTGGAAGTATAAAGGGTCTTATATTTTAAATAATGTAGCTTGTGGCCAGGGACTTCAATCCTCGGCCAAAATCAAAAAAGCATTTGATTATAGCCCAGCGACTACCCAAAAAGTTGACAACCCCTGATGGCCACATTTTTGATCTGCTCTCGTTTACTTGTGGGAGACATGGTAAAAGAATGGTGCAAAAGAGAGATACACAGAGAAAGGGTGAAAAGGAGAGATAAAGGGTAGGATAAAGATGGAGTTAAAACAGACATGAAACAAACATGAAACAGACAATAGTGATAGTGAAGACTCAGATAAGCTGAAATAGAGTTATAGAGTTAAGCTACGTACACACTTCCAATTATTATCGTTGGTAAACGAACGACGAACGATCCTGCACGATATCTGCGAACGATCGTATAGCACCGATCCTGTACATACAGATAACGACACGATCGTTCGTAGATATTGTACACACAATAGATGCGATCGTTTGAACGATACAGGAAGTTACGTGCACCACAGGAAGTGAGCGAACGTTCGTTCATCACGCATGCTCAGCCCATGGACGATCAATGAACGATCGTACACACGAACGATGGTCAACGATCGTCGTCCAATCCGATCCGCCGGTCCGGTCGTTCATTTCCAACGACTTCCCTCCGTCGGCGTCGTTGGTTACTTTTTTTACGAACGATTTTTGCCCAATCGATCGTTCGTTCATCGTTCATTTTGAACGATAAAAATTGGAAGTGTGTACGCAGCTTTAGGTTCAAGTGAAGGGTATGGCTCCACCTATACTTGGTTATTTTGCTGGCTAGCCAGATGCTAATGGTGGGTCTGCTAACCAGTAAGGAAGCCATGTGAAAGTGGAGGGTCTGGATTAGTCAAAATGGGAGTCAAGTGCAAGTGCTGGGTCTGGGCTACCCAAAAAGAGATCTACATGCAAGTGCAAGGTCAGTCTCTATTTGTATCTCTTGTTCTTGCTTGTAAACCCAGAATGCATTTGACTTTTGCCATGCTGGAACTTTGAAACATGGGGAAGGAGGGCCCAGAAACGTCTGATGGTGACTTCGGATATTCATGTATTTGCCAGAAGCATTGCAGTGAGAGATGCTTGACTCCAAGAAATTTGCAGAGTAGACTTTCCAAACTTAAGTGAGACTATTGAACTATTTATATTTCTGTTTGCTACTAATCTTTCTTTTTTGCATATTGCAATACAAAAAGTACTATAGAATAATAATAAAAATAAAAACCTTTAAGCATATTGTTATACTCACATCTAAGTTTGTCCATGATTTTTCCTCCACACAGTGTGGCCAATGCCATTTTGACAGCAAAGACTGTGATTTTACCATGTCCTTCCCTGTAAGGTTACAAAACAATAAAACATTAGGTTAAAAATGTAAAACACATTTTTTTTTCGGTCATCAGTTCGGTACAGGCAGTGTAATATTTTATTTGTACGTGGGATCTTAATGTAGGAGAATGAGGACCACAAGTGCTACACTTCCTATTTTTCTGTAAAATGTTCTGAAACATTTGCATATGCAAAATACATCTAAAATATTAAATAGGAGAGAACCTCTGTGGACAATCCCACCATCGGGGCCATAAAATATCTTGTGAAACAAGTGGAAGAAAACATTGCCCTGGGATACACCAGTCAGAATTAGATTCCCAAATATATCCAAATATCTAAACATTTTGTGTTTTGACATAGACACCAATGTTTTGCCATATTTCAGATTAAATCAGTGGGATGGGTGGGCTGATATTTTCCACTTTTATTCTCACCATCAGAAAATAAGTAAGGACTTGTTCACATAACACAAAGCTGAATTAAATGCACTGTAAAAACAAAAACGTATTAATAGGCTACATTAACACGTTTAATAATTGAATTGTTAAGGAGCCTTTCTAACAAAAAAGACTGAGCAAGTGCTAAACATACAGTGTCGTTCTGCTTTATGGAAATGGGGAGAATGACAAAGCAGCACTCCACTGCGCTCTCTCCCTTTCACTTCCATTACGATCATTCGTTGATCTGCCAGGATGGATCCATGAACGACGTCGGAAGAGTGCTGTACACATGCCAGATTCTTGTCCGATACTAGCCCGATTATCGGACAAGAATTATCTGACGTGTGTACGTAGCCATAATGCAGAAGCAGTATACTCAACCAGAACAACATGTTTTCAAAGCCTTCGTAATAAAAACAAGCATCTTTAAATACATTTTTACACTTACTTAAACCCACAGGTGCAATACAAATATTCGAGAAAAAAAACACTTACGGATCATAAGCAGCCAACAGAAAATTTAATAACAGGCTGATGGACTGGTCGATGCTGATCTGGTGAGTGGTCGGCATCCTCTTATTAAGTTGGTAAAATACTGTTGATAACACAGCCTCCAATCGTGCCACATTCAGCTCTACATTGGGGTCGAGATTGCTTAATGAGTTTTCCCGAAGGGCTTCTATAATGTTCCATATGTCTACTAGGTGCACTGTGTGGAAACAGACACAGCAAGTCAGACAAGTGATAGTCCATTCAACAGTATACCAATTTGATTGGCTGCCATTATTGTATGCCATTGTTACCATTCTAAGAAAAGAGCAAACAATTTTACAATGCTAGCAATCACGGTAACAGTAATATATTACTACATGTAATTTCTACTCCAGAAGCCTGCACAGCTTGCTCTATAGAATTTATAGCACAAAATGTCTCATTATGTGGAAACTTCCCATTTTAGTTATAGCAGTTACCAGACTATTGCAATTGTGCCAAGTCAGTGAGAGATTTGCACTTATGAGACAGAATAAGGACTAAATGACCGACAAATTCTAACCTCAGTAAGAGCACTTATGGTTATATGAACGGGTCTGTGTAGTTAAGGTAAAATGAAAACATCCTGTATGCTGACTTTGATGTTAAAGAGGAACTATTGGTGAAAACAATAACTGGTATTTCTTCTGTATTTACTATCAATATAGTATTTTTTAAATGCCCTGTAACATAATCTTATTAGCTGACCATCCTATAAGTATATCCTCCATTTTTCCACGTCTATTAACAGGGTGGCAAAGCTGTTTGTTCTTTTGTCACCCTGTAAACAGGGTAATCAAGCGTTTTTAAGGTGGTAAAGCAATAGTTTTTAGTATTTTGGAAGAACGCCCGGCAGTGTTTTATAGTTCTCTGAACCCTGTTAATCAATATGTTTGATGGATAGTTTGGTCTACATGAATGTGCAATAATAATAATTAATAATTAATTAATCAATATGTTTGATGGGTAGTTTGGTCTACATGAATGTGCAATAATAATAATTAATCAATATGTTTGATGGATAGTTTGGTCTACATGAATGTGCAATAAAAATGAATTAATACACTGATTACTATTACTATTACAGGTAATAACCATATACAGTTAACATTAAATACAGACATATGCTCACATATGAACATAAACATTTCCTAACAAGGTTCACTTTAATATTTTAATGCTGTGTGCCTTGTATTTTTATATTTATCCAGGAAGTTTTTAGACAGGGAGCCATGTAACTACCAATCCAAATTTTGCAGAATAGATTCTATAGCCATAGAATCCAAATGGAGAGACCTTTAGAGATTTTAAATGTAGGTTTGTTTTTTGACAGCTATTTTTTGATAACCTATGGAACAAATTTATTACCTAGAATTGTTCTTTTTAGACAAATGCTTTCAGAAATGTGTATGGCCCAAATAACAGATGATACCATTTAAAAAAAAATGGCAGAACTATCATGTTTTTTCCATTTGCTGCTTTTTTAACATACAAGTTATCTTATATGAGAGATATAGTGGCTGTCATTACTGATCTTATGTTAAAAATGTTGGTTGCCTGATTGTCCTGTTGGCCCACTGACCTCAATAATATCAGTCAGAGTCACTGATGTCAGCAAAATTTGCTTATCTGCATGCAATGGGGTCAGCCAGGCTACTACCACTTTCAGAAGACAAAGTCTGCAATGCCAGTTTGAATGTTTCTAAAGTCATTGTGATAACACTTCTCTCAAACACAAAATATGATTTTAGGTTTTCTATTTTTTTGGGTTATATTTTATACAGTAATATGACATTAGACAAATCAAAGCAAGACAAGACTGAATCAATAAACTACTAATACAATCTAGGAATCTCTGCAGGAATGTTATAGTTTGATAGTCTGTGTCATTAAGCTTAAATAGGAGTGTTCTGTGATCACTTGTATTACCTGGCATATCAATGTTCTTTTGGGTTGTCTATGATTTTATACTGTACAATATCATCCAATATGGATGAGGCCTACGGTAAGTGAAGTCAATGAGGGGGTATAGCTATAATTGTGGAATGCAGTGGTTGCATGTTACAGCCTAGAATCCAGACCAGGATCAGGAGATACATATACTTGCCATTGGCAACCATTGCAGGGCTGTCTAATGCAGAAGAAGGTACTTAGGAAATGAAAATCATTAGGAAATTATTATTTTTAGCACCTTTAGCTAAATCTGTATTTGCAGGTTCAAACCAGATTACTTTAAACACACAAATATTGTGTTACAAGTTGTTAAGGCAGTTCCACTGTAAAACAGAATTGGTTGTCTGTTGCACCTTCCAGACCTGTGGTCAAAGATTACAAGGGTAGCCACTTCTGCTATAGCACACTGCTGCTATGCCTCCAGGAGCGCCGAACAACACCACAGGTTAACATGTTTGCACACATTGCCCTTGCATTTCTGTTGGCGATTCGGTTCTTCCAAAGGTGGAAAAGCAACCACATGACCAAAAGCAATATGTCGCTTCCAGGAACCAAGCTGCAACCCCATCCCAATGACAAAGCAAGTGGAGTTGCATGAGAACACTTACACACAGCAGTTCCCAGCCTCTCCAATACAGTTACATTGAAATATTAGGGACTGTGGTTGAGCAAGGGGAACAATGCTTCAGTTTACCACAAGTCTTTAAGGGACTTAAAGAGTAACAAATTAAAACTGTGTCACAGTCATTTTTCAGAATCTTTTCAGAGAAAATTCAAATATCCTAAAAAAAAACCTAGCTACAAACTGTTTAAACTTATTTAAATTCAGCCAAAAAACCTTAAAATATCCCCAAACCTAAAGACTCAAATGTTGGAGCCAAGGGAATTCTAAGAAATACAGAGATACAAAAATTACTTAAAGCCTATACAGCAGCAGTTTAGACATACTTCTGAAGACATCTAAATTGGTACAACAATTCACTGACTGTTTTCCAAATTGCAGACACAACTCCTGGACATTCAACCAATTAAATATCATTCTTCTAAAAAATGTTACAAGTGATGACTGTCAAGTCAAGGAAGTGATGACTGTCAAGGAAGTAAGGCAAGGATATTGGCAAACTTTGCTCTAGATTCCTACAAGGTCCTGTACTTTTTAACAAATCCCATGTTTTTTATGCTTCTAAAGCCATAAGGGGTCTCTGCAGGAAAATAAAGTTATCAGTCAGTACTTTTGTGCAAGAATAAACTGAAAAACCTTGCTGAACTTCTGAAACATTATATTTTATAATAGAATTCAGTGTATGCAGGAAACAGGGAGGAATTTATTAGTGTTCTCTTCTCACTTTACTTGATTTGCAGTTCCGAGGTTGACAATGGCTGTAGCATTCCAACACTGGAAGGGGTATACAAAGACTTATTCTACAAGTTATGGAAGCAGTCGATTTGTTAAAGCAAATGTGAGCCTGAAGTTTGGAAGCACTTAAAACTAAATAAACATAGCGGAACGTATACTTCTATCATAACTGCAATTCACAGTATGTTCTTCACAGACAGAGAAGTTAACCTTTAATAAACGGCTTCAGAAGTCAAGATAATAAAAAAGATTTTAGAGCTGACAATTTCGATAGACATGTTTCTTCTGGATGTGGCAATAAATTTACCTACAGGAAAGTAAAGAATGAACAATAAACTAGACAATGTGAATACCTTTTTTTTTTTTTACCAATGGGGTACCTTCATTGGATGCTGTGTTCTATTGACATTATGCAAACACCCTTTTCATAGTAGCAGCTGCATCCTATAGAATAAAAGGGTCATGGGCTAATTATCCAATTCGAAAGAATGCATTGCAGGAAGCTCATTAAAGATAGAAACATACAAAAAAAACCTGGCATATATTTCTTTCTGTTAGTCTCTGTGTGGGCAACACATTAAATTTCAACACAGACATTTGGACCAGCATCAGCTGGAAACTGCAGCTGAATCCCCAGATAATCACTGCTACAGCCTTAATTAATTACCCCCTATGTGTGTCTCATCAGTCCCTCCTTTCTCAACGCATTGCTATGTGACCATAGTAGTCCACATTTACTAATACCAATATTATTGCTGTTATAATTTGAAATGTGAAGAATTTGAAAAGACAATCCTAAGAACACGTTAAGTGTGCATTTGTTTATATGTAGCACTATAAGCCGCAACTGATAATAAAATGCTATCAACTATGAACAAATGAGTAATGTTTATGGCAGATGTTCCAAATACCCAGCCATGATGGGGCTAGCACAGTAAATACCCCTTCCAATGTTGCAGCATCAGAAGATAAGGGACAGATTTTATACCAAGAACAGAAATACTCAGCTAGGCAAAGACTTTGCCCATTCCCCATGCTTTGCCCTGGCAATTGATGGCCACCCCTACTGAAAGCACAAGTGGCAAACGATAGATGAAAGGACTTAATTGGCTTTGTATAGCAGGTAGAAAAAAATGAAGGAGAAATGTCTACTAACAACATGGAACAGTTACAGCTGGGAGCATGTCATCATATCCGGATCAGTTTGCTTTTACAAGGCTGCAATTTGTGTAGAGCAGTATTTCTCAAACCAGGTTTCCCCAGAGGTTGTCAGGGGTTCCTTGAGCAAAGAGTAATTTGTGCCTCTCAGGGCTCTCTGACACCAATTATCCTTTTGACTATATTTTATTTATATATATATATATATATATATATATATTGAATTAAAGAGGATGCTCGAACAAAACCCACAAGGAAAAAAGAAGTATCCTAGTAGATGCATTCCTACATTCCTAGTTAAGACCAGATGACCAAGGATGAACTAGAGTGTGTGCTTTTAGCTGCCTCAATTTAATTATTTTAAAGTGAACAAACAAACAAAATAAAGAAATATTTTTATGATGCAGTGAGCAAATAGTAACAGAACTTTGTTTTGCTAAGCACTCTATAAAATGAATGTGGTTATAAAACTGGGTTGCTGTACATAATTTCCCATAAGGTTAATGGATCTGTGCTCCCAACAATCAGATATCATATTTCATTTCCCAGGAAAATTAAACTAGCACACTGGTAGTTATAAGAAAACAAACTAAACCTTCAGGGGCACATTGGAAACATTCAAACAATAAGCAACTTTGAAGTAGGCAAGAAGTTTGTGGCAAGGAAAAGTAGAATGACTAAAAAGCATAACAAGCCAGTTTTAGAACAGAAAAGTCTAATGTGTTATACATAACCTGCTGAAACAGAAAGTATTTTGGATTTCAGCAGTTGCTATCAGTATGAGCTTGTTATACAAGACGATCGTGTATAACAAGCTTACTGAAGAAAAAGCAAATAAATGTGTAATGCATAACCTACTAGAACAGAAAAGGTTTTACATTTCAGCGGTTGGTCACAATCTTCAGCTCAAAAAAATAAGTCTAAGAAATGTCAATGATTTTTCTATTCATTATGTCAAATGCAGATTAGCATACACCTGGCAGAAAAGGTTCCTGTAAATCATACTCTATGAAAGGTGTTAGCTCATGAAACATAAGGTCACAGAGCAGCAGTTTGTACTGTGCATGGTTAGCATAATAATCACATCTGATCATCCCACTCTCTGCACTGTGCCTCCGAAGAAGAACACTCTGGAGACTAATGAAGGGCACTGTGTGATGTAATGACACTAACTGGAAGCACCGGTGATTTATCAAGGCTGCCTAACACTGCTCTATTTAGATGACGAGCACAAATTACTATGTTACAGTGGTGCTGAAAATCTGAATACCTCCTGCAGGGTCCAAATCAATCACTAAACTGTAAATATTCTTTTACACAAGATATACTATATTAACAAGCTGAGAGTCCTACAAAATTGTTTTATTACTGGGCTGCTTCATTTTATTTAATTTTCCCGTTCGGCCACTAGATGTCCCTGTACAAGCTTTTGTAAAATAAAAAATAACAATTCCTGGCTTTTTAGAATAGTGACCATGAAGTAGCCAAAAGTAACTACCTTCAATTCCTTCTTAATTCTCAATGATAAAGGGTTTATGCCTCATTTATAGCAAGCAGAACCAAGCAAAGATTTCTTTCTGTGCACTGTTGGCCTGGGAGAAAAAAAAGGAATGATTGGCAGGACTCTGCTTGCTATTAAAAAAGTAAAATTTTTCAAAAAGAATGTGTCAGAAAGGATAACCAATTTCTTAGTAAACTTTCTGCAGATCTGCACAGAATGTAGAATGCTATACAAGCTGTACAGCATCCCACACATTAATATTTGGCCAGAGGAGTGACAGGTGCAAAACTGCAAATGGGCTGAATGATGTAGCCACTTATTATAGAATATTTCACCATATGCTACATGATTGTGTAAAAAGTAAAAGCAGAACTGGCTTTCAAAGGGAACACCAGGCACATATTGCTTTCTGTGCTTTAACTGACATACAGAGATCATCAAACACACACTGTATGTGATATGACTGCATGTTATCTCAATGTCATCATCATATGACCTTTGGAAGCCCCTGCACCTAGTAACCTGCAAGTTAAAAAATTGTATTCAGTCACCAAAACAGGCACTTCAATTCATATATATGCAGGTAACTTCAAAGAAAAGCTGTCATGTTATATGGGATTTTCTGAGAAAATATGTTTTGTGCAAAACGATATGTTTATTATACGAAGCTCTAATTATAAAAAACAATAATAATATTAATCTGACATTCCCTAGTGGGAATCGATTACTGCTATTGAAACACATGGGCCTGGAGGATTTCCACGGGGGAATCTTTGAGGAAATGTCTGATTCCTTGTTTTATAAATATAGTTCCGGATAAGAGACATGTATTTCATATGTCCACTAATTTAAGAACCAGTAAACCCCATTATTAAAAATATTTTTTACATTTATCAGGCACACACAAAAAAAAAGATAACCAGTGATGTTATAAGTGATGTAATTTATGTGTGCTAAATCCTGTGATTAGAAAGAGAATTTGCTTCCCAGGACTTCAGGATATATAGTACAAATGTGGTTAGCATATTTATGTGTGGATTACTTTTACTCTGGTAAATATCCTGAGGGGTACAATCCATGCCAGTTGCAATATGCAGATATGACACCAAGAGCAACAGAACACAAAGCATTGAATATAGACACATCCTGCCTATGTTGTTGGAGCAGCCAATGTGTAAGACGTAATGGTATTTGTAATAATGAAGCAATGAGAGAATCTACAGCATGCACATTTATTCAGAGTTTAGATCATCAAACGTTTTAAAATGTTAAAAAAAAATCCTGTTTAGCATGACTTAATAGTTACACGCACCTCTAAATACAGAAACAGGAAGCCTTTTCTTAGCCCTATAGAAAAACTGTCCATAGAAGCAACCTTTACACTACACAAAATTCCCAGGGTTAAGGAACTGGAGCAGAAAGAAGGTACAAAGCATTGTAGGGTGTCAAGTTGGAACAAGTCTGTGGTTATGATTTTACTTCTTGTAGGTAGGTTTCAAGTGAGTCTACTGTTCCAAATCATGTCTTCTTGTAGGTAGGTTTTATGTGAGTCTACTGTTCCAAATCATGTCATGTTGGGAGAAACTGATGCTGTTTTATCATACTCTTCAGGGCTGTGCCTGGGCCCCAGGAAATGGAAATAGGCCACAGTTGTGTGAATGCCACCTTAGGAGTAGCAGAGAAAGCTGTGAGATGAAAAAGTACAGATTCTGCCACAATCCATTCTAGAAGCTTGGGGAAAAGGTTTTACTTGTTTCTTCCCATGAGATCTGTCTTTCTGTTTAGAGGCTTTAGGATCAAAAGACAGATGAAACTCACACAGGCACGCAGCTCAACTGAAGTGCTGCTCAGTATGAGCAAGCCACATCTCCTGGCCTTTTGGATTTCTTAGCAAAATCCTAGCCTTAGTAGCCACAACTTATCCATTTTACCATCTCTACCCTAGCAATTTGACTACAATTTATATCTTTGGTCATTAAAATTGAAGGACTAACACCTATGCAGATTTCCTGACACCAAATATAGGACTATGCAATGCAACTAGAGCATTTGTTTTGTTACATTTCTTGATAACTGGATTCAAAGGATTATGTGCTTGGGAAATATATACTAGATATTTCCCAAGCTTATACTAAGTGCTAAGCTAAGTGCTTTGATAACCTTTTCTAATACACTGCTTATTCCCTACAATGCTACATAAAGCGAATAGCTTAGCCTGCATCTATGTCTCTAACCTGTTTGCTGATGTATGCAGGAAGAAGTGACCCAAAGCCTTCATCAAAGGTGCCTTTGAAAGGTGTGAAAGGCAGAAGTAACTTTGATGTGTGAGTTGTCAATGTCTTCTTGGCTTTAAATTCTTTTTGCTACGCAATAGACAAAATAGTAGAAACCCAGTAGAGAAACAGCTAGATCTTTAGGGACAGATTCACACATATTTCACCAAAGAGTTTCTTATAGGAAGAATCTTTCATATCTGGCAGTAATTTACGTAACCATTGACAAAAAGAAAGGTTGCGTTAAAAGGGCAATCCCTCCACACATGACATGACAAACATAAACTTCTGTTTAAAAGCCAGAAACCTTTCCCAAACATAAACCTAACTAGAGTTCTCTTTACCCATTTCAATGGGTGAAATCTCATTTTAGATACCTGGGTGTGCTGATCCCTAAAAACCCGGCAAAAATGTATGCCCTTAATTTCACACAAGCTCTACGTTCTACGAAAAAGGATTATAAAACCTGGACTTCTCTTACACTCTCCATTATGGGTAGAGTGGAATTCATTAAAATGATTACTTTCTCCAGACTTTTGTTTCTGTTCCAAACCCTCCCCAACTTTTTGCCACCTCAGGATCTGAAACATAAAATATTTGTTTAGGATGTTCATATGGGGCAGTAAACACGCAGTGGCCAGTCGCACAATCCTCCAACAGACGACCAAAAATGGAGGGCTAAATCTACCTGATGTGGCCCTATATAACCAAGCCGTGCTTTGGTGCATATTAAAAGATTGGATACACGGTACCTCATACTACACCAATCTACAAGTAGAATTTTCATTATATCCTCCCTTTGGCCAGTCTACACATTCACAAAGAACTTTTACCAGACTAGGTCAAAAATATTTCTCTGCTATTTCCTCAATGGCAGCTGTGGCATTTTTTAGATAAGGGAGAATCACTTAATGCTCACTCCTCCCTATTCTGAATGGGCAACCAATGGTCTCCGCTCAGTATGAATGCTGCTTGATCCACAAAGTCACAAAGCCTACTCCTTCACAGAATAAAAAGATTCTCATTCATGGCAGTATTTTTCTACTTTTTCAAACTAGGGTCTATGTTTCGAGAGTGACCAGAGCACTGGCTCCCCATAACTGGTATAACCCCCTAGATGCAATGTTGTTAACCCCCTCCCCCCTTATTTCTTCCAAAGCCATTTACAAACTCTACCACTTTTTTTAGAAATGGTCTGGATTATGCGAGTGCCATTTTGCGAATGGCAAAGTGGCAACAACATTTCCTCAATTTTATTATGACTATCGTGTATCCTGGAAAGCTGTACCAGCAGCTGAGTACCAAGAAAAGTTTTTTGGCTTTTTCATGTGCAGCATCCCTTTACTATAACTTCTAGGAACGCCTGGTTACAAGTTGTTTTTGGTTAGGTGCTCAATTATATTCGTAACAATCTACTGATTTATATAACCTTTACACCTGAATAGGCAATTTTTGGCATAGCAGAAAGTACAAGGGTTCGTTTTGCCACAGGAGCAAGATGAAAAGCACTGCTGTGTTCGGCAGTGGCTAGACCCCCTCCTGAGCAACTGGTAGAGATTCCTTTCTACAATCAGTGCCTCAACCAAAACAAGATTGTATAACTGTTTCCCCCATACTACACGGTATCTTGGCAGAGTCATGGAAAATGACCCTCCCACTGATATGGAGTAAAAGCATTTTCAGGAGAATTACAGCAATAGCAGTCTTCATATTACTTTTATGGCATATTTACTTTAATTAGAGTGAGTCTTAGTGAAGATTACCTGGTCAATCTAAAAGGAATGACATAGTTATAATAAATGATGCAGTGAGGGGACTGTATGACTCCAATGAATGCAATAAACATTAAATTTACATTTATGTAAGCCTGTGGACCCAAATGATTTATGAAACGAACAGGTAAAATGTTTAGAAGGCATGCCCCCTCTGTTCTCCTGTAAGGTGCTTAAAAGAGAGAAAAAAAATGGGAAGCATCAATAAACAAATCCCCATGGTATTGAGGATGCTGAAAACATTGTGGTGCAACAGACATGGGAGCTAATCAGGGCTGGGATTAAAAGAGCTACTTATAAACTTGACTACCCTGGTTCTCTAATCTCAAATGAAATGCTACACATATTAGAAATGTAGTGCAGTAGAAGTGTAAAATATGTATTTCATCAAAGAAAGATTCTCTAAAAAAAAAGGAAATTCACCTTCTTACACTCTAAAAACATATACAGTTTTGGTGCTTTTTTTTCAATGCTGCTGTGTAATATGCATGAAGGTTTATTAAGACTTGGGACAACATGGATTAATAATGCAGATCAATTCATGTGTTTTTATATGCAAAAGATAAAACAGGGCCTGAATGAAATCGAAAAATCCACATACCACATACCACAGGAGAAAAAAAATAATATTCTGCCTTTTGCATGTAAACATTTAGCAGTAAGCAGAAAACTACATAAAGACAACAAATATTTAAAATCAAAAACGTGTCCACAAAGGCCTGATGACAGAAAGTGATGTTCTGATCATTAAAGCTTTCCTTTAGTAAAACAAGCAGGTCGCATAATTCATTGTCACTGTCTCTTTGGCAAGGTTTGCTAATTAACATGTGAAAACAATACAGATAAATCAATCCACTAGTGAAAGGCACAGTTAATTACCTGATATGAGGAAAAAGTCTACAAACATCATGAAGGTTTTTCATCAAATGACATGAGATAAAATAGGACTGGACTGGGTTCGAAATCCCTTGTTTCTTGTATTATAACATTATGTCATCTACTATGAAAGTGCTGCAATAATTCTTGCATATCAATACAAACATCTAAGAAAGAATTCTATTACCAGCACTTACATTGCCTGGAATCTTCTCCTTAGCATACTTTTTATGTGGCTTACAAAGAACTACTTGTAATTTAAATTCATAGATATCTAAGCGTATCAGGACATGAATGAATGAATATATTAATGAATGTTGAACTCTGATGCTAATGATAATGCTATTTACAAGTCAAACATAGTTGGACCAGGGCTACAACTATAACTGAACATTACTTTTCCAATAACAGTATTCTATGTAACAGAGTATCATCTATACACTATATGGCCAAAAGTATGTGGACAGCCCAGATTCAGCTGCTCAGATGTTTTCACCAAAGGAAAACAAACATATTTTGGAAAATTAAGAACTTGCAGTGACATTTTGGAGACGTCCATTTTCTGTTCCATCTGCACAAAGCACATCGTCACAGATAATAGGCATTTTAGGAGGGTTTAGATTTGAAGACAGTCTAAGGCTTCCAAAATACCCATGAGTTTGTCTTAACCATATAAATCTGGTACAATGGATTGCTTTTCTAATACCTTATTGACATATGACAGCAGCTAAATCACCTAATCACCACTAAACATTTTTATCATGGATAGGATGAAAAGATATCTGTATTGCTCTCTTATATTGGCAGATTAACAAAAAATGCAATGGCAACGCATCTGATTGACATACTAATAACTTCACTGAAACAGACTATGGAAACAACGGTTGTCTGATCCAGCAAATTCATACATTCATAAACATATCTCTGGATGCCTCTTATAATGTACCAACTATTTACCATTGGAATGCAAACAAAATATACCTACCTGAGACTGAACCATTGCAGTACATCAGTCCAACCAACATATCCAGTCCAACCCTCTTTCATATCTAGTGATCTGACGACCTTTATTACTTGAAGGATGAAGAGGTCTTCCTACACATACCCATGGTAGATTTCAAGCAGTCTTCCACATACAGAAAGTCTATTAAGCTATATGAATTACAACAAGGAGCTAACATACATAAATATTCTGATAAAATGGCCAGATATAAAGTAAATCTGAAGGCAATTCTGACCGAACATAGGGGACTAGTTTTTTTCTAGTTTTGGATCATCTGTAGATGTTGGTAAATATCAATCTATTATTCATAGTCTGTATGATGGGTGCCAATGATTGAGCAGCCTGATCAAAATTCCCACCACTTTCTATCCAAGCCTTCCATGACCACAAGTACTGGAGAGATGATATTTCACACTAGTAAACAGTATGTACAATGCAGTTTTATAATTATGCATTAAGCAGGCTATATTTTCCTTGAAAAGAAATGATCAATTTCTTTTACTTACGGTTACATTTCTTTTGTACAAATCGAATCTTGCATGCTGTTCGGTACGTGGACAGACGAATACGATCCAGATCTTGAGCCCCTTGCAAAGTAATAAAGTAAAAAAAACAATAAATTTGATTTTTAGCATCACTGTACATCAACAACAATACTAATGTTCATAGGATGTCACATGTGTTTAGACATCATGATACCCTAGACCTGAATAATATTGCCCTATAGAGAGAGAAGAGACATATTTGTCATGTAATTATTTTAATAAACACTAATGCGTGAAAGCACTAAGGGGGGCAGGTCTTTATGTGCAGACAAACTTTTTATTTGTACCACTAGACAAGAAAAAAAGAAATATACTGAAGCTTACCAGTCTTACGTTGGAGTTCTGAATTATTTTATTCAATTAATTTTTACTTGGTTTACAAGGTAACAGTGTTTACTATACTGCATCTATGGGGGGGGGTTGTAGCATTGTGGCAATTGAGCAGGACTACAGAATACCTTTCCCTTGCTTCTTTTTCATAAGATGGGGGGAAGGGGTTCTGTAAAAGCATGGATAGCTGGAAACAGTGCTGACTGATAGCAGTCGGCTAGGGTAAAGAAAATTATCAACATCATATCAAATAGGAAGAGGTAATTGTGAAGGTTTGCATATACTTTACATTTTTTTTTTGTTCTAATACTGCCACCCCAGCAACTGGCCCACAAGTGCCTTATGGCAAAGACAGCCTTGATTATGATTTCTTTAAAATGAGCGCAAATATTGTGTGTGTAGATAAAAGACACAATGGTAGGTCTTTGGTCATACTGGCGTACCTCCAATATTTAGAATATTGTTTTCCTAAGAACACATAAAGAGACCTACATTTATATAAAATAATGTGCAGTGAAGTAAAACAAATATATCAGGTGACTAGATTCATCCAGTTTCATCATCCACATACGCCTCAAAACAACATTATGTAAAATCCATGTGGAGTAAATCCTACAGGATTTCATGTGTTGTTAACTTTATAACAACAGTATATACTGAACAGTATTGGGTTTATTTTAGGAAAATCCTATTTATAGTGCAGCTAGGCACTGTGCTTAATAACATTACTTGTTATTTTTTTTCACCTTCTGACTTGCATAGTTTCAGTTTATGTTTGCAACTGTAAGCATTTTAAAGGCAATTATTCAGTAATTATGCGGTATTGTCAAAGAGTTTTCGTTCCTGCTCTAACAAGAGCCTGATAATCAATTAGCTAGTATTCCCTTCCATTCCTTGCTCTTCTCCTGGGAACAGAAATGTGTTGACAGAGTAAAGTGGGCTCTGAGCACTAGGGATGTGGTGTTTTTAAACTCTATTCTAGCTATTCAAACAACACTGTCTTTTTTGGGCAGTACTTGTTGTTTACAGGTAGCAGAGAACCAGTCAACAAAGAGAAATGACAACATGTGTCGTTTTATGGCTTAATTATATATCTCCACTCAAGTGTTTTTTTTATTTGTAGCTATATTACCAGACTACAAATACTGCTAAAGCTATGCATTTTTTAGGTGTCTACTATTCTAAAGCTTAACTCCAGGCAAGCGTCTGAATACACAGCTGAAATATATGTATGTATGTATGAAATATATATTGAAACTGTTTCACCAAAGAATGTTTGTGTTATTTATTCAGGTTTGACCTTGACAGCAGGAACTTCACAGCTTTGAAAAGAACTCCATAAAGAATTATCCCTTTTTTTCTGAATGGATTAAGTAGCAGCATTGATAAAGTCATCCCTATCCATTCTTTACCTGTCAACATCTTCAGCATTTACCTATGTGTACGCAGCAGAGAGTCAATGACCACTATCACTGGACCTCCCTTTTCTGGTCTATGCATTGCACATATCAACCGTAACTGAGAAACATATACTAGCTATGTTTAAAATACACCTACAGGTATTTTAATGAATACATAACTGCTTTGACACTGCTCAAATTGACACCTAATGAATGTATAGTTTTTTTACATTTTATTTTTGCCTTTTATGTAGACTGCTAAAAATAAAAAAATGTTCTATTTTTTGTATTCCTTTTTTTGAATCAGGTAAATATAAAATAATATGTGAATGAAATAGTGTGTGTGTATATATATATATAATTATTATTATGTATTTTTTCTTGCCATTATAATTTTCATTTAAAAATACAATGGAAAAAAATGTATTATATAAAAAGGGGTGGGGGTTAACAAAAGATATGCTCAAATACTATAATTACCCTAAAAATATAACAGTGTAGTGCCTGTAGACATAAAATTTGGTAAAAACCAGATTTCACCCAGGGACGTTTTCTAAAATTACAGCTTAGCTGAGCCTGTTAGCATAATAATGTAGAAGGCAGCATGTAGACAGACAGCTGGACCTCAAAAAGTCAAGGATTTCCTAGGAAGGAGCAGCACTCCTGTACAACCTACGGCTAGGCTGAGTAAATCAGCCTGAACTTCGGTTGCTGGTTTCCTTATAGGACAACTCTAATGTGCTTTGCATTTAAAAAACTTATGTACTTTGCATCTGAAATCCTTGAAATCCCTGGATGTAGTATCTGAAGTTTCTAATGCTAGTTCTCTACTAGACAATTGCAGATCCCTAAGTACCTATCCTACATTTTGGGATAACTTGTGTACGATAGGCTGACCCTATTCACAAGTTGCGCTACCAATCTCCATACTCCCCTGAAGAAGCCATATGGAGACACGCATCGGGAAAAGAGAAAACTGTGCTTTATAACTGACCTATCCCCACAATTGTCATCCTGAACAATTATGTATACTCTGCTTTGTTTATCAGCAGCTAAGCTCTGTGTAGAACTAACTTAAGTAAAATTATTAATGCCTAAAAGCCCTCTAGCACTTTCTCTTCTTATTTGCTTGGAATATATTGGCTTGTTAGCAATATAAAGTAAAAGGCAGCATGAGGACAGAATGCTGGACCACAAAAAGTAAAAAAAAATTCCTGGGAAGAAGCACCACTCGTGTTTATTGGTTCAACCACTAGGGCTCTTTATAGCTCAAAAACAAATTAGAAAGGGAAGAAATGCAGTACATTATTTTATGGTGGACAATAATACTGGTAAATGGACGACTTGTTCAGTTGGTCAATCTGTCTGCAGCAAAAAGTCAATTTAGGCAAAAAGCAAAGACAAAACTAGACTTTTTCTGACAAGTGTGGCACTGCCTCTCTTTAAACAAATTTTAAGTTTTAAGCTCTATAATGTGACGGGGTTTCTGTATCACACAAATGGCTTAACAGAATTACAGATTCTTTGGCATACATTCAGCATTTTTATGTCTCTAAAAATGTAAGAAGTCAGCTGATTTATCTAATAAGAGTCCACCATTAATCAGATTTTGTGTAGCTTAACCCTCTAATGTTCTTTGATAGGTGCCATGAAAAAAATGATATAGAAATGTAGCCCATATATGTTACCATCGAGATGATTATAGTAATATTTCTGATTTTAACAAAAATGAGTCATACTTTATCATAATTAATGGTAACACTTACGCATTTCTGCAAACAATTGCCTTTTGTCGGCCATGTTATTCGCCCTTTTCCCGCCTTCCTCAATCATTCTGTAAAGAAACAGCAAGAGAGAGCATAAGAAGAGGAGGCAGAGAGCACCGAAGATATTTATTGCATAGTATTAAGCTCATAAAGAGTCGTTCATTTTAAAGTGATATGTCACATTTACATAACAAAAGGTCGTAACAAAAGATATTTCTAAATTTATTAGTCTATTAAGATTTGGAAACGTGGTATATGTCAAAACACCACCATAATGTGTATGCGTATGGCTAAGCAAGTCAGTTAATTACAATAAATTGGACAATTATCTAAATGGTTCACAAAATTTATTGACTTTACAATCTATGAGAATCTTCCTTACATCATATTTACAATGATACCATGGTAACACATGCGCACACACAAAGCATTATAAAATGTGAAATGCATGATAAACGCACCATTCCCTTTGGAGTACACTATTTAAAACCCCTCTCGACAGCTCTAAACTGAAAATATATTTAAACTAATGTATATATTTGAACTTCAGAAAGATAAACACAAATTTATATAGGTATGTGTCCATTCAATCAATAAATGCTTTGTCTAGGGTTTTAATATTTCCTAAAATAAACAAAAAACACAAATATAAAGCTATATTAGTGCAATACTCACCTTCAACATATAGGTGCCCCCTCAGCCCCATCCCAAACCATTTATTTGCATAAAGATGTCATTGGTTGCTGAGTTGAGCAACGCCCCTAAGGAGACATCATTGAAACATCTTTATTCATCACGTCAGTGATGTGCTCTGCAAAAGTAAGAACTGCCCAGCCCAGAAAAGAGGAGCAAAAGACCATGCCAGGTCACATGTTCAGCCTGAAAACTTTAAAATGCAAAAATTTAAACATAAAAAGCATACAATACCAGTAGATTCAACAAGAAAGGAATAGATGATTTGAGAAGAGGCATGACAACCATAGAGATAAGCTACTTCTCTTTCACTGTCTAGTTACTGGCTGGGGGCAGAGGTTATTTAAATCTCGGCAGTATGGTGGCTCAGAGGTTAGCACTCTGGCCTTTGCAGTGATGGGTACCAGGTTTGAATGTCAGCCAGGACACTATCTACATGGAGTTTGCAAGTTTGCGTGGGTTTCCTCCGGGTGCTCCAGTTTCCTCCCACATTCCAAAAGCATACAGTTAGGTTAATTGGCTTCCCCCTAAATTTGACCCTAGACTGTAATAAAAGACATATGGAGTATGCTAGGGACATTAGATCGTGAGCCCCTTTGAGGGACAGCTAGTGACTATGGACTTTGTACAGCGATGCGTATAAAGTTGGTGTAATAATAATAATAATTTGATAGGTAAAGGAGCTCTTATAATTGCATTTATCTGCATATGCTGTTATTTGTTATGTGTTCAGCTTTAAAGATAATCCCTAGCAAGGACTATCTATGTTCAAAATGGCAGCATAACATTACTGTTCCCATTCCTCTGCCAGGATCACAAGGATAAAAATTGAATGTATGTATTTGTACTGTTTTATAATGTATGTTATGCATGTGTTAACTGCTCCAAGGAATGTAGCTACAGATAATTGTTTGTAACTTTTAAGAACTACCTAGCACAAACAATAACTTTCACTGTTTTTATTGCTGGATCTACAGGTCATTTATACATGTAAACATCACTGGTTACCTGTGCAGGTGTTCATCATATGCACACATCTAATTGCTCAGGTTGATGACAGTAATAAAGTACAATAAAAAAAATAGATAAATTAGTACAAAAACAGTACAAAGGGGAAAAAAAATCATTCTTTTTTGGCACTGGGGGTGTTTGGGATCATTCACAATTGTCCCAGATCTAGTAAAGCTGTTTGTCTAATATCCCTTGGACAGCAATGCTACAACACGCAATGCTCATGCCAAGTAGGCAATATTTCTGGACTTCAGGAGAACACAGGAGCATTTAGAGGAAATACACATAAAAACACAGATGACATAAAACAGATGTATGCCTTGTGGGAATTGAAAGCTGGATTTCGGCATGGCAAGACAAGAAAAGCTAACCACTGAGCCAATATGTCACATTCATGCGATCACTGTGAATTCTAGCTGTGTAACAATATGGAAAGTTTTCTATGGAGTCCCCCAGCACAAAAACTAAATTCTGTGTACTAGAAAGAAGTTTGATTAGCTTTTTTTTTTTCTATTTCAGACATGGAAGAAATTCCTGAAAGAATCATGCTTACATTCTGATTTACTGCTAAGGCTTACTGCTAATCCTAGCACTTGGCAAGCACAGCCCTATTAATATTACCCTGAGTGCATATAGCAAGCACAAGAGATAAGTTTGAGCCTACGGAGTGAAAATGTTTTTAGCATCTGCCAAACTTAATTAAGGTTCTCAGTAAATTTCATTCTTTTTCTAAACCTTTCTAGCTAGTAAAGGGCCACCACATGAATATTAAACCATATACAACTAAGACAATCATTTCAAATTACATTGAATTTTTATCCAAAATGAAAAGGGCAACTGGGCTTTAGAAACACTAGAGAAAAATTAGAACCTTTTCAGTATTACTACTAAGCAAGAGGCTCCTTTTTTCCAGATTCCTAATGAATCTTCAACTCTTCCTGAAATATGAGGCAGTAATTACCTACACACCAATGTTTCCACCCTGGACACTATAAGTCTGATTTATTAAAGCTCTCCAAGGCTGGAGAGAATACACTTTCATCAGTGAAGCTGAATGGTGATCCACCAAACTTGGAATGGATTTCCTAAAAGTCATTGGCTATTTGTTAGCAAATGTTTTCAATTCTGGACCAGATCCATTTCAGGTTTGTTGGATCACTCAGCTTTACTGATGAAAGTGTATCCTCTCCAGCCTTGGAGAGCTTTAAAAAAATCAGGGCCTATGAACAGACAACAGGGTCAGGTACAAAAAGAAAAGACTATTTACAATTCCAATTCCTATTCAAACAAACATTCTGCTCTAAAGCAGTGTGCAGTAATGTAGCTCATATGTAACTGTACAGCTTTATTTTACATATGAATTGCATATTATTATTTATATATACTAATAATTTACAAATATAGTCATGTATCACCTATTTATCAGTTGGAATAAAGTACAAAAAAAGCAAAAAATAATGAAAATCAACTGTAGTATAAGTATGAACTATTTCTAGACAATGAACAATGCAATTTGCTCAGTATGCAACCTCTGTGTGTAAGCATATTTGGAGTAAAAAGGCACAATCTGTAACCATTCAAGGCAAATACAGTGAATTCATTCTCATCTTCATTACCTGTAACTGCATTGGAGATGATTGTGAATATATAAGTTGCTAAACATCTGCAGGATCTGCTTCACATAGGTATTCTGTAATCATATAGTACAGTGCTGCTACCTGCTACGGGTTAGTTTAAAGTTACAGTCAACAATACTTTTAGTATCTGAATGGAGACAGAAGATATTTAAAGGTTCCAAACAAACTGATTAAAGCTTTGTAAATTCTTGATTAACATGATGCTCCTATTTTAGCAGTTTCAAGTGTATCCGTTACACATAAGATAACAGATGTCTTATGTTGTTCAAGGAACAATATCAAATCATTAAGGTAAGGAAAACTCTATTGCTAAACCCTATTTAAATCCAAGCTTTCACATTTATAAAAGCTGGCAAATACCGGGTTGACAGCCAGATGATATCCAAATGCCACATTCCCCATATCTACAGTCCTAAACACACAAATGACAATGAGCCAACCAACCACAGCAAATAATCCTCTTCACAGGAAAAAGATTTATCTTTATTGCAATAAAAACACTACTAAACAATACTAAACAATAAACAATACTAAAGCTGCGTACACACCTGCAATTTTTGTCGTTGGAAAGGATCTTTCACGATCCTTTCCAACGACAAGGGGCTGCAAGATGCATGAACGATGCTGTACATACAGCACCGTTCATGCTCTATGGAGAGGGGAGGGGGAGAGCGACGGAGCGGCACCCTGCTGCGCGCTCTCCCCTTCCCTTTCATTACGATCGGCTGTCGTCCATCGTCCGTGGATCCGGCAGGTCGGTTGTCCGGACGATGGACGACACCGACTGTACACACGGAAGATTTTCGCCCGATAATTGGCCGATGCCGATTATCGGGCGATAAAAATCTGCCGTGTGTACGTAGCTTAAGGAACCTTTATAGTAAACTATAATAATAATACAACTTTAAAAACCCTAATGTCAAAGTAACAGTTATTCAGGAGTGTAATCAACTAGAAGGGAGCTCCTACTAAATCCTGGTTTCCGCAGACCTAACTCACTTTACAAAAAGGCTAAAGGCTGTGGTACAGATTTTTGGCTGTAGGGGGTTTGGTGTGATTAGTACTCTCGAATGTTAAGGATCCGACATCCGCACACCAAGGCACACACACATGCTCAGTCATTGGAAAAAATCTTTCATTATCATTTCTAGCAACAAAAGATGGAAATATCAATGGGTGCTGTTCTGTTCTATGTAGAAGGGAGGGGGTGAACGAGTGAGCGGCACCCCACTGTGCTCTTCTCCCTTCACTGCTAAAGCGGTCGTTTATTGTCTGTCATTCATCGATCCATCAGGACTGATCCATGAATTATGTTAGTGACAAGACAAGACCGACAGCTCGTATTGAGCGAGAATCATCTGTTGTAAATAGCCTTAGTGGTGCTGGCTTTGTGTGCATTTATTATCTTTGGCGGCGGATGAAAACTGTACTGCAACAAGACTGTTCCAAGGAGGAACTTACTTACCACACACCTGTACTAGAACCATTTGACTTACCCCTTTTTTGGGACCTTTTCCTTTTTCAGCTGTAATTGACTTCTAAATTACCAAATGTTCTCACAATATCCCTGAAGAAGCCAAGAGGCGAAACGCTTCGGGCTCAGGGTCATTATATTTTCATGAAATTCATGAAATAAGATGTAGGAATTTTTCTAAAAAGCTTATGGTCTTGTACCCTATGAATATGCAATAGGGACTGACCCATCACAGGCTTTAAATGAGTGTACCTTTCTTATATAAGATCATTTTTGTTATTTAATCCCCCTAGGAGTAATCCCGAGTGTGACTCCAGGTATCCAGCGGTGATTGTGGGGCATTACTATGTAATCTTTTACATTTTTTTTTACAGTACAATACACAACAAAACACAAAATAAAAGTATAAAAACACATTTTAGTGCACCAAGCATCATTGCCCAGTGCCCTGATTTACATTTTGCCCACTATTAGCCCTGACCTTGATCTGACCTTCTGATGGCTTATAAATCACTTCCTGAATGTATCATTTCATCACTTTGTCTTTGTCCTTGATTGTTCCTGACTGATTGCTGGAGACCACTTGGCATCCAAAAGGCATCTTGCCGGCACAAGCGAAAGTGAACTGAGCGACGATTCTGAAACTTGAGGTCAGTGCTGTGCGCACATGGTGCTCCGCTGACCTTGACGTGGACCAGGCAGCACCGCCAAGATTTCCATTTACCGGCGCACCTGGGATGAAAATTGAGGCTGAATGCGACGCCCCCCAGCATACCTGAAGTTGTTTTTGACCGATGAAGTTATCGAAAAAATTGTTGCAGAGACAAACAGCTAAGTCTTTTTGAAATTTTTTGCTAAATTTTTTTATGCAAACATGTATGCTGCTTTGTGTTTGCAAACTTTTGAAATTTTTTTTATGGCAACATGTGTGCTGCTCTGTGCTAACTTTTTGAAATTTTTTGCCATTTTTTTTTTTTATGTAAGCATGTATGCTGCTCTGTGTTTGCTAACTTTTTGAATTTTTTTTGCAATTTTTTTTTTTTTTTTAATGCAAACATGTACGTTTGCTCTGTGTTTTATAACATATTACTTGCAACCTTCACACTATAAAGGACATATCCTAAAATACCTTTTTTTATTTTGTTTTATGCAGGTACGCTGGACAACAACAAGGTGCTCAACACCTGAGGTTTGCAAGAAGCAGAAAGTAAGAACCTGTGACCAAGGATAACAATTGGCTGTTTTTGGGCTTGGTGTTCCTGCAGGGAGTTGTGGGCAAACCCATGCAAAAGTGGTACTGGTCCAAGAATAAAATGATTGCCACTCCATTCTTTGGCACAGTCATGCCAGAATACTGCTTTTCCCTCATCATGAAGTACCTGCACTTCGCAAACAATGAAGAATTTGATGAGACTACCCATCCTGCACCAAAAGTGAAGAAAATGTGGGAAGTGTCTCAGATAATGCTACAAAATTTCCAGCAAACCTTTATGCCAGAAAAAGATGTTAGCTAGCATTGACGAAAGTCTAATGGCTTACAAAGGCGAGGCTTGGCTGGGTGCAGTACATTGCGTCAAAGAGGGCACGATTTGGCGTGAAAACATGTATGCTGTGCATCTGGCTACATTTGGAATACGGTTCTGTACACTGGAAAAGGGACACAGTTCAACCCCAAATACAGCCATTATGGATTGGCAACAAACTCAGTGCTATCCCTCATTGAGCCATTGTTAGGTCAGGGCTATTGTGTCACAACTTTTTTCAATTTCTACACCTCTCCTGAGCTTTATGAGTTCCGGGCTAATCGGCACAACCTGCCATCACTGTTTGCAAAAGGGAAGCTGAAGACAGGAGAAATTGTTGCCTGGCAGAGAGGCAAGATGATGGCCCTGAGATGGCCTGACAAGAAAGATGTGTGCCTGATGAGTACTGTCCATGATACCTTCACCGTTCTGGTACACACAAAACGTGAGAAAGAAGTGATGAAGCCACAGGTGGTAATTGACTACAACAACACCATGGGAGGTGTGGACAGAGCTGACCAAGCCATGAGGAAACAGCAAAGGAAGTACTACAAGAAGATTTTCAGGCATCTAGTTGAGTAGTACCTATGGAATGCCTACATTCTGTACAAAAAAAAAAAAATTGCCAGAGGCCTGTGAATCATTCAGACTTCATTTTGCAAGTTTCCGAATCCATAGTCAAGAGCCACCAAACACCATCAGTGGCTATGAATAGACCTGGACGTCGTGCTTCCACCATTGTCAACCCAGAACGCCTGACCGGTTGTCACTTCGTTAAATACATCCCACCAACCCAGAAAAAGGCGGCACCTACAAGGATGTGCGTGGTTTGCTGCTCAAAGACTGATGACAGAGGAAGGAAGAAACGCAAGGAAACCAGGTACTACTGTCCTGACTGATGTTGGACTTTGTGCAGCACCCTGCTTCAAAATCTACCACACCCGAGATATCTACTAAAAATGTAAATATTTTTTTTTTTTTTAATATCTGCATTTAATTTATATTATTAATTATCAATAATATTGCACCCTTGTTTGGAAAATTTCAGTGAGAAATCTTTGATAAAATATATATTTTTTCTGATAAATTACATTGTTGTGGTCTAATATTTAATTTTTTTATAATTATGATTTATAATTATGTTATAATTTATGATTATAATATAATAAATAAATATAATTATTATACCCAAGAGTTACAAGCCCACAATATAAACAAAAATTTCAATGCAAAAAAAAAGATCACTTTTTGCATCAAATACCTGACAGAATTAAGAACGCTAGGGGGGGATAAACTTCTAATACAAGTATGCTTGCCAACAAAAAAACTCAACTTTTCTTCATGTCCAATCTTTTGTTGTTCTCAATTGGGGTTGGCACCATTAAGTTTGTGCAAGGTGGAGGTAGATACTTCCATTGTTTCTTGATTTCCAGAGAAAAATAAATTTTTCAGAGTATTGGCACAACTAACACTTCTAAATGTTCCCTGTGACATCAAACAATTTTAATGTTTTAATTCAGGTCCACTTTAAGTAGAACATGGGTTTTTTTCTGTATTGGTAAACACAATATATAATTTTTGTATTCCATCCATAAACTCTGCTGTGTTGGCCATTTTAAACATTTTGGGGACAGCCCAACATGGAACCCCTCTAGTCACCAACCAGTAAATAACAGCAACTTCAGAAACATTCTCACTGCTGCACAAACAGCTGACTTTTAGCTAACAAGAAGAAGTCTTTAAATAGCTATGAATAATGTTCCACTCCTCCTCCCTGTGCAGAAAACAAGTAGAAATGCTTAATTCATGGGAATCAAAAAATGCTTTTATGAATTATTTAAACTCTTTGCAAGTCAATGTGATTTCCACATATCCTGAGATGAGGATGAAGCACACAATACTTTTCTATGTATCTCTATGCAGCAGAGAGGTGTCAATACAATCACCAAAATTGGATAAACTGCCAATGACCTGTAACCGGAAGGAAATGTATAATTTTTTTTTTCTTGTGCCTCAGTAATACAGTACACGTTTTCCAGTATTTTAAAACCTAAACAGGTAGTACAATGTGAACACTGCAGTCCATAAACTGTTTGTGCAGTTAATCAAGAAAATTTTCTCCAGCACCCATGACTATCTCTGCAAATCTGGCAGATATGCTAATCCTATTTCAGGTCTTCAAATATGAGTGTAGGAAAAGGTATGAATAATGATCATGTTAAAAAAAACATTTGCTTCACAGATTGTTTGTAGAGTGTGTTTGTATATTTTCTCAACACATGTATTAATTTCATCAACTAATACAAAAAAGCAAGTACATACATCCATCATCCACAATATAATGATAAACCAACGTTGAAAAGGAGTCCAACATACAGCACATCACAGTATCATTTCAATGAGAAAATCCACATGTATAAAATTTTCATTTTCCAGTCAATAAATTGGTGGCTTGTGGTGACCTCAATGTGCTGCTGAAAGTGTATCTATACCCTAGTGGGGAAATATTAGAACCTGTCAGGTTTTAGTGTCATTCGAGACAACACTTGAGAGATTTCTTTACCTCCTGTCTAGTAAAAAGGTTGCCCTAGAAGGGAAGTAAGCAAATATCTAACAGCAACACAGACCAATTTAACTATTTTTTAATATAAATTATACTATAATAAACATAAAATTATCTTATAATAGAAAATTATTATACTTCAAGAGTACCTAAACTTAATATTTGTACTTTACATAGAAGGGTAGACAACCAGCAAGAAGATCAAAATGAGAAGGAAAAAGGTGGTGGCACCCCGCGCCAGGATTAAGAGGAAAGCCAGGAAGACACGGGACGGGATCGCAAGAAGAACCAGGGTCTTTGAGGGACCTGAAGGATTTAAGATAAATGTGATTTTTTTTTTTTTTTTTTAGTTTTTAGCTTTAGGCTGCTACAGTGTTGCTGTAAGTACTTTCTAAATTTTATGCTCGAATGTGGAGTGGCTCCTTTTTGGTTACACCTAGGAAATAACCGGCTGGAGATATGTTTTGTAATCTGGGCATTTCATGCTGGTGGTGAGTTGTTAGTTATGTAGTGCAGTTGGTTGCAATAAAAAGTAGGTTGCTAACAATCTTATTTTTAGGTTTTACTGGTGATTTAAACGCAGCTTCGCCGCTACCACTTGATATTTTCGATTGCGTTACCTCTCACAAGAAAACCCTTGTGTGATCTGTCCCAATATTTGCTACGACAGCCAAAAAATGCTTGAAACAACTTGTAAAAAGGCTTGCAGGCTTTAGGCATTTACAAGCAGTTGTTCAGATGCTCCATGCAGCTTCTAGAGGTGGTTTGGTCACAAAACTCTCTCCATAGACTTGCATCAAACTGCTCATAAACACTTGTGCAGGTGTTTATGAGCTTTTGTTGCAGCATTCCAAAGGCATTGAAAGACATGTTTATAGCCAGGGAGCAGTTCATAAGTCCAAATGAACATGGACACCTAGTTGTGCATAGTAGGTTCCAGGAGCAGTAAAATGCTACTTTTTTCCCCATAGGTCTGAACACAACTATATGATTAAAGAGTGTCTTTAGCAAACACTTACTTGGCTTTTGAAGGGGCAAGGGGTTGAATTGCCCTGAGGCTAAAATGTTTTACATTTCTTACTGAAATAGGAGGCAAGGGGACGACATCCAGTAGAGACATGCATTCCAATCAAAACTGTCAGGTGTATTTTTCTTACTTCCTTCCTGTATCTCAAAGAAATGAAGTAAAGTCTAATCTCCCTAATATAAAAATAAATAAAAAAGCCGTTAATCCAGGCCTAAAAATGAACAATTAAAATGTTTATCCTGCTTACATTTCCTACCTCCCAACTCATCAACATTATGACAGGTAAATAGTCGTGGTTTTCATTACGTTCCTCATTTTAAAGGAGTTGTTTGTAAGACACAGGTGTTTGTAAGATACAGGTAGGTCTTGGCCAGTGTAAGGGGGCACCATGTACTGTACAAAGCATTCTAAAAACATCACATACAGCACCCTTCATTAATAATTCCCTCAATAATCCTCAGCCCTATTGAAAGCAGGGGGCTGGTTCTTGAAATTAGTTGTTGAAATATAGAAATGCCTTGATGGGTGGATGTCATTCTGGAGAAGTTGGCGTTCCTAGGAAGGCTGCATGTACTATTAAACTGCCCCAGGTAACGCTCACATGTGATGCTGTGAATCTGAAACTTAAAAAACTGAAAACCGAAAAAAATTGGTGGGCTAAGGATAGGAAATCAAGAGGAAATGGCAATATAATGTTGTCCTTCAGCCAGGAAATTAAGAGGGCTTTATACGAATTTACTGAGGTTTTTAATGCACAGTGTAGGAAGAAGAAATCAGATTAAGCAGTTTCAGTACAGAGAGAATTTGGTAAAACTGTGAAGAATGAAGATACAGCTGGAGTTTTTACATATGACAAATCTGCATTTTTGGTCATTTAGACTTTGGTTTGCAACTCTTAATCTAACAAGGTGTTTATTACCACAAATGAAAATGGCATGGGAAAAAGAATGACTGGAGTGTTGTTACCCTAGAGTGCACTTGGTTCCAACATACGGATATGCTGTATTCCTTTCTCAATTCCTTTACTCGAATATATTCACCAGAAAATGTATTTATATATTTTTTAAAACATTGCCTCTGGCTGCGTCAGATGTAGAAGACCCATTTGTCAGCTCTACTGAATTCTGGACATGGAAATTACAAGTAACACAAAACAAGACAATCACGTCAAGTGTGTCATCGAACACTACCATGATCACAGACTCTAAAAATACATTAGCTTACCTTGTTTGCTTCGTGGTTCAAACTCTCCAAAGCATCAGCATCAAACTTTTCTATTTTTTTTTGCAATATAACTGCAAAATATTTACAAAAATGGAATTGTAATTATTCCACAGTACAAGTGAATGCTTAAGGCACATCCAAAAATGAACACATTCAGATAACAACCGTGAAATTAAGAGCGCGTGAGTCATCATTTATTTGCTCATATTTCTAACAGCTGAATAACATTGGCAATTATTGTTTATAGAATCATTCAGCAAGTAACTGAGCAGTAGTGGCTTGGGTGACTGATAATTGAGCCAAACCAATATTTCCACATAACAGCTCCATCAGTGGTTTCTGAAGGAATATTGGTATTATTCAAACTTGTGCATTTGGCAAACTACTTTGCAGTGTCTATGTATTTAGGAAAATGAAAATATGACAACAAGTAAGAAATAAATCTGTTGCTGTATTTGGAATTTCAAGCCTCACAGTCCATCTGTGGCACCCACATCACAATCAGAATCTGGGTTAGAGTTCCTCCACTATATTCTATTGACTATAAAGCACTGAGAAGCAGAAGGCCAAGAGAAGTGAAACAGCCCACTGCAACCAGGTATACAATTTTATCCATTGTAGACAAATTAATTTATTTTTAGCATTGTAAAATATTTATTGTAGTCAAAGAATGTAAAAAAAAGAAAGCATGTAAGATGTATGAGCATCTTCAAACCTGTATTTATCAGTTCTGCTGTAGGCGCTATGTACACATTATAGGTTTTCGTTGCTGCAAACAATCTTTCATGACCATGATAGTACACAGAACCCATTTTGGTCTATAGAGAGGGAAGGGGGAATAAGCGCGCAAGCTCTCCTCCCTTGTCTCGCAAAATGGTTGTTCCCAGATGCGCCGTGAGGAATGTATAAATTATGTTGGATGACCACTATACACATCAGATTCTTGTAAAGACGAGCATGACCATTAGTTTTTTTATCTTACATATACATAGCCTTAGCTAATGAATGGAAGTCATGCCAAGCTTTTAGTAATGAAGAATTAAACACAATCAAGATCTAAGAGTATCTAACATCTTACATATCCCTAATCGATAAATGTACTTTAGTGCATTTATGACCACCGTAGGCAGGCCACCACCTAACTACTCCCACCATCACTACAGCTCAAGATAGGTTTTCACTAAATAACCTTATAGAAACCATACAGCCATTGTTCCATTCTTCAAAATAAAAAATTCTTGCATTGAAACTACTATGCATGTGCAAACTTGGCTGACGTAAATGGCAGCCTATTCTGTAAGTGAGCTTTGCATTAAAATAAATTCTGGGCACAACTGTACTTACGTTTTAATTTTTAATTAATTTAACATTCTCCCTAGATTGTGAGCTTTTCGGGGCAGGGTCCTCTCCTCCACCTGTGTCATCGTCTGTATCTGTCGGTCATTTGTAACTCCTATTTAATGTACAGCGCTGGGTAATATATTGGTGCTATATAAACCTGGTTTTCTATTATTATTAATATTAATAATATTAATAATTATTATGTTTGTCCCTAATTATATAACCAACCCTTGACAGAGAACTATTATCCTGACAAAGTATAACCCTAACACTCCAGTCATTCTTTTTCCCATGCCATTTTCATTTGTGGTATTTAAAAAAAAAACCTTGTTAAATTAGGAGTTGCAAACCAAGGTCCAAATTACCAAAAATGCAGATTTGTCATATGTAAAAGAAACATGTACATCCCTACATTTGCAACACTTAAAATGCATGAAATAAGAATTAGGAGTTTGATATTAGATGTCAATATTAGGAATTCTGGTGGAGCTTGATTCATTTAAACCTTGAGAGCCTGGTGTTGTCTTTGTTATTGATGTGTGTAGTGTCATGTTAAAAGGCCCTCAAAATGAAGTAGGTGATGCCCATGAAACCAGAATGTGAAAACAGATTGCCACCGTGTACCAAATGTACCAATTCCATTGTAAGGAAAATATTCTAGTAATGACAAATTTTAATTGTCCGTCAATTTGGTCAGGGTTGGCAGGTTTAGCAAAAATAATGCCAGGAGCTGATGCTAAAAAAAGAAGAAAAAAATTCTCAATAGCCTCAAAATTTTATTTAGGGATTTGCTGGTAATTCTTGCCATAGAACTTAAAGGCAGGGACCAATAAATCAAAAGTAAAATTGTTTGTCCGGAGTAACAGTTTTTTAAACATTTGTTTAGTAATCTTCATTTTTGTAAGAAATTGAAGACACCAAGTGAACATAAGATGCATGTAAAAAGATATAATAACGACTAGAAAAAACATTAACCTTTTCAGCTGGGCACAGCAGATTCCTTGGCAGTTTACGACCATAATGGAATATCAAAGGCTATGAACACCATTTACAAGGTCATCAACTCACTCACCTGCCTTATAATAATAGGTGTGCACAAATGTTGACAAAGTTGGAGGTAAAACTCAGCATTTCTACTTTTACAGAAAATGCAAATTAGGTGTAGTTCAACTCTTATGCAAAACACTCAAGCCTATTAAATCAGGCTAAACTTCTATCTGAATAGGACTAGTATACCCAGTCATTGGTCAAATAGGCTAACAATGCTCGGATTATATGTGTCGGCCATAGAAATCACATGGATTTACCAGTGTGGGAAACTCAGTAATAAAGACTTGCAATATTTATGAATAGGGATAAAGACAAGCATATGACCATGTGCATACTGTGTAGTGTGCAAGATAGATAGGATTTTGAACTCAAAAACCTCTTTTCCTGGTACAAATATAAATTAAACAATTGATGGAATTCTGTAAAAAAGCAGCTATTCAAAATGCACGTAAAAGCATAAGGTTTTACAGTTATTTTATATAGAGGTGAATAGTAAGGTCCACTGGCAATTTTTACTGACTGTGTTTTACTATGACCCCTTTTGGGGGAGAATAACCCTTCTACTGGCATAGTTGCAGAAATGTACAGTAGTCACAAGAACAAGAGAAGACATGTACTAGAGCCAACTAAGAGAACACATATATATATATATATATATATATATATATATATATATACACACATATACATACACATACACACACACACACACACACACACACACACATATACATCTAGACCCGTTTAATCGTACCCGATACTATGTTATTAGGGAAATAGCCATGCTGAATGAACCAAAGACTGTAAAACATTAAAAGAACAAAAAAAATTATTTTGTTTCTATATTTCAATTTTACTTACCTCTTTTTGGTAGTAAAAAAAAGGCAACTGTGCATGTACCCATAATATGTCCTGGGTGGATCCAGTCATCAGCACAGAACTAGTTGAAACATCTCACCCAGACCCCAATTTAATCCTATGAGTAGGTGAGCCTGCTGTGCCATTGTGAACATTGCTATTGGGCATTGAGAGGCAGTGGAGTACACAGCAGGCTTTCTACCAGTGGGGTAATTTAGCCAAAAACACATCCCTGGCTGCGCTATTAAAAATCACACAGAACCATCAAGAAGTTGCCAACAGCCCACAATAGAAAGAGATGTTTCAAAAGCCATTTCTACTTCTAGTTGTTAGTTTGACATACATCCAATGCTCCTAAAAGAGGCCTGACCAGGGACAAAACATATAGAAGAAGTGCAATTTCAATCTGGATCAATGCTGAAGTTCAAAAACTTATTGTCTTGTATATAGCGGCAGGAAAAATGAAAGCAAAATTGCTTATGCAATCATGTCATATGGATTATGGTATGCATACCCCTTGCACACTTAAAGACTGGGAAACCTCTGTTGTTGTTTGGCTCTATTAGTACAGTCGTATACTCAATTATTTTAGGTAAGGGCGACTAATAAATAGTCCTAGCTGCACCTAATGTACAAAATATATACAATTATTAACCTTCATTTTGATATTTTCACTAAAGCAGGGGACCTTACTGCAACATTGAACATTACTGAAATATAAAGGTAGCTAATAAGCGCCACTCTTTGGAGCAGAGACCCTTGATATCAGTTTTGCAAGAGCACATTCACATAAAAGAAACTCAAAAATTGGAATATTTTAATCAAATCTGGTTTAATATTGTAGGCTAGGTTTAAATAAAAATATATTTTTTTATTTATGTATTTATGTACTCACAGTTCTGACAGTCTCACAATGGTTTATGTTGCAGCATCTCTGTTTTTATAAATGAACCACAATCCATTAGATTGTAAGCTTTTTTTTGGTCCTCTCCTCCTACTGTGTCATTGTTTGTATCTGTCTGTCATTTGCAACTTCTGTATATACAACGCTATGTAATATGTTGGCATTTTATAAATACAGGCATTCTGGAGTGCAATGTGTCTAGGACACGAACGTTTAACAGTCAGCTAGGTATTTTCTTTATAAATTTAATTAAAGTGGAATCCCATCCAAAAACTTCACAGTGATTGGTGCCCAACAACTGGCAACTTTCCTAATAGATCTTGTGTTCAGCTTCTTATGTGAACATCACAATTACCCAATGACCCCGCCTGTTTGGACATCATGATCCACTTTGTCATCAAGAGTTCTACTTTGAGGCTGACAATTTTGTAATAATCTTGTTAAAGTTCACCTACTGCTAGAGCAGAGGTCGGCAAAGTTTTATGGCCATTTATGGGGTGGGCGGGAGCACACTAGGCCGGACCTGCCCTAATGGTTTTGCCCATTACCAGGGAATGCCCCCTGAAGTGAAATCCCTCTGCTCCATATGCATTGTGGAGGAGAGGGATTTACCTTCAGGGAGCTTTCCCTATTTACCAGGGTGGCAGAAGTATCAATGCCGGCCGCTGTAAATAGGTGAGCAACTGCAAGTGGGCGGCACCGGAGCTCCAGCTCCGATAGTTCCCAACACCCCCTGGCCAATCTGCCGGCAACCCATGGCTCTGGAGCCGCAGGTTGCTGGCCAGCATTGGGCCGGATCAGTCAGGGGGCGTTAGGCCGGAACGAACGAACGAACAAACGAATCTGGCCTAAAGGCCAGAGTTTGCCGATACCTGCGCTATCATCCCTACAATCCCTTTCCTATTTCACAAAAATTCTCCTAAGCAATAGGGAGCAGAATAGGTCCTATGACACTTCCAAGGACACATGGTAAACACTATCATCATCAGGTGATTTCATTACTATTGTGCAAAAAAGCAAAAAAAGTCAAAAGATTTATCAAACCAGACTACCACCTTAATTTGCTCTCTAACTACATTGCTTTTGACAGTGAACAGGTTGGTGAATATGTAGCCCCACAAACATCATACTGGGCTGCATTGTATGTTGGGATGCTGTTCCCTCATGGCCAGAATACTCTTTTTTTGTGCTACAGTAGCTCTATTGTGGAATTGGAGCAGATGGTCTATAATTCTTTTTCCTTATATGAATCAGTGAGCCCTGGACACCCATGACTCTGTCTGTCATGAGTTTACTGGTTGACCCTTCAATTTTGGTAAGTTCGAACCACTGCATAAGCAGAACATCTCAGAAGATTCCTAACTTGTCCATTTTAGTTTGTATACTGTATAGGAAAAAATGTTGTGTGTATATATATATATATATATATATATATATATATAACCTTTAAATTTAGACATATATACACAACACAACTGCTTTTTACTGAAATGATTACATTTTTCAGCAGCTGTTTTAACATTGTTTTTATAGTAAACGCCTATTTTGCATGAAACAATTGGGAATTGTCTTTAACTTAGAAGAAGCTCTTCAGTTACCATGTGAAACTTTCATCTTCAAACATGTCAAACATATCATATTCTCTTGTTAATCTAGATTATAATCTAATATGCTGCACATTACAAAAATCAAGAAGAAAATGTCAGCATCTAAACAAATGTTTCTTCAGCACTGCTTTCAAACTTGTAAAAACCAATCTATGAACAACAATGAATCGCTGAGTGCAGAGGAACTAATATAACTAATGTGGCTCTGATCACCAGAACAATATATATGCAATAGTTCCTCATCATTATCACTTCCTGGATCTTTAATTTCCTGCAAATTGTAACTTTATACATGATAGTGTATACATACATTTAATTTACATACAGTAAACACTTACCTAAAATAATTCCTGCAATTTATGGGTCTGGCATCTATGCATGTACGATGTTATTTTAAAAATATGAGATTCTTAAAACCACAGTAACCTCCAACTTCAAGGAAAGCATTAAAAAAAAAACTTGGTTCTGCGAGCATGATCACAGCACAGCAATTTAATACACCTTATCATGTGGTCTGTTGCTATAGCAATTCCGAATCCAGCAGCTCTAGTACAGGCGAATGACAAAGGGTTCCCCCCTCCTCTTTCCTGTGGTGCAAGGTAATCTGTCACCTCTTCCCACCAGGCAGATCTACATCGCCTTTCATTCTGCTCTGCCCAAAGACTTTAGAGCTTACACTGGAACTACAAGTCTGCAACACTGAAAAATAAGTCAAGGTTTATTATTATTATTAAACAGGATTTATATAGCACCAACATATTACGCAGCGCTGTACATTAATTAGGGGTTGTAAAAGACAAAATACAGACAGTGACACAGGAGGAAGAGAGGACACTGCCCCAAAGAGCTTACAATCTAGGTTTATATGGAGAAGGTTCGGATTTTATAAGGCTATGTTCACTGCACACAGCACTGTTGTAATTTTCAGCCTTTGCATATGAATCTATCAGCAACAGCGGCGTCACATTGACACCATGTTTTTTGGGGGAAAAATATCACGGTTTAAAAAAAAAAAAAATTAATTTGTCACAAATGTTGGCAATTCAACAAATACATTGGTTAAAGCTACCCACAGAAAAATCTGAAAGTTAAATCAATAGATGCGGGTATAGTGAGAATTTTGAATAATGTTAGAAAAGTTGAGCGTTGTCACCCCTTCCATCTTCTATGTCCCAGACAGGCAGCTTCACTGAGCAATGGTAAGCTGCAGGGGACAGAAGAAATAGCGGTATATTATTTTTATATCATCTCTCCATATCTCTGGATTTAATATGCTGAAATTCAATTGCTAACAAAGTAACCTTATGACTTTTTTCATCATGTTTTTGTTTTAGGTGTATTTTTATTGTATCCTCGATACTATAGGTACTATAGTACTATATAGGTAAGTTTAATCAGGTGTTAGCAGATCACAAAGGATTCCTAAAGTGGGCCTAATGTCTATGTCAGGCCAAGTACACACATGCAATTTTTGTCACTATAAACTATCTTTTGTGATTATTTCCAGGGCAAAAGAGTAACAGATGAACAAATGAGCACTGTATGTGTCTGATTGCTCTGGGGAACTATCAAAAATACTGAGCTTAGCATTCAATGCCAAAATACTCAGCAATCCCAGCTTTCCCTGCCCTCGCCAGGGCTGAATGAACTACCATGCACCTGCACAAGAGTTATATCATGTCAGCTCGGTCAATCAAAATGGCAGAAGAGAAGAAGGAAGAAGGTACAGCGCTTTGCCACAGAATAGGGAAAGGTGGGTGGAGCTGGGTTTAGTTCCCCGTTAAATTGGAATTTTTAAACTTGGATACCTATAATTCCAATGCAAAATGTCACACTGGTATTGAAGCCAAGTATACTGGGGCAATGCACAGTGCTTGTTGCTTGAACATACTCCGGCACATGATATATTTGTAGTGCTTTGTGGCCTATGCAGACTAAAAATTAGGCCAGACTGAACTTTCCGTTTATTTATTTATTTTAAAGTGAAATCAACTATTTGGATAAAAATTGTTCGGTATGTAAAAGAGCAACATTTTATGAATCTCCAGTGTGGGATATGGTACAACTGACTACATATATTATATCACTCCCATTGAATATCATGTGGATGGTACTGATAGCATGTAGGTAGCACCAATGACCAGTTTTTTTGGAAGGCCCATTGGGATTACATACCATGGCTAGAGATAGTAGGACACACAGGGGTACGGATACAACATATGACAGCAGTATTTTGAATATCATACATAAAGATTCATAGTAACCCAACTGAAGGACACTTTGTCAGGATATGTACAGGAACTATTCAGTCATATTGAGTGATATGTAAACAGGGATACATTCTGTCAGCTTTATAGAGTGGTTATTACAGATGGTAGTATCTTCCTCAATCCCATTAAATTATACAAAACATCCATTTGTCGCTGCTGCAAATTTATGAAGTCATAGGATACTTGCACAGGGGTGGAGCAATGTTAGCCCTATAGATTTATTATTTACAAGACATGTTGCCTTGTCCAGAATAATGAGGTCCAAAATATATAAAACAACAAGCGAGATGAAAAATATCCAAAAAAAACAAAAACAAAAGTAAATGTAGAAAAAAATATCCTATTAGGTCCATTAATATTCATGTTGTTAGGGGTGATAACTGAATTGTGAATATATATAAATATGTAGAGCTGTTCCCTTTTGCGCCAACCTGTTCCAACGTGCACCAACCTTTTCTATATGTAATAAAAGGTAATGATATCTGATATTTTATCAACTAGTGAGGTATATGTTGAGGTAAGGATTATCCTAGTATTGATTTAGGGGGTTTTGGATAAAAGATTTAAAAGAATTTGCTAAACAAATCAGGGGACATCATTTGGCTTTAAATAAAGACCTGGCAAGATAAGATGTAAAGTTACCCCATCACCACAATGTTTTCTTTATATAAAAGGGTGGCTAACCACAGTGTAGGATCGGTGACAAAAGAAGAAGGGAGAAGATGGTGGCATCCAGTGGTCCAGTCTGCGCTGGAAAGAAGAAGGAAGACAGGACAGCACGGGATCTACTGAACTCAGTCAAGCGATCAACAGCTTTACACCTATAAAAGGTAAGTTTTTTTTTTTTTTTACTGAATGTTCCACTTTAACAGCAAGTTAGATTGTTAAAGTGTTATAAAAATATGCCACGCAGAGTAAAAAATGCATCAGTTATTTCCAGTGAAATGTAAAATAGATCCAAGGATTCAGGACCTCAAATAAGTTAAATATCTAAAACTTTCAAAAGGGCACAAAAGTTGATGGTTCTGCAGTGTGCTATTTCACAACATATAATACTTTCTAAAATGCTTTCTTTATGCCTTTAAAAGGAAACATCACATTTCTGCATGTAAAACTGGCTTGAATTAAAATTCAAACAACAAAGAAATTGGTGAGCCAATAAGAAATATGGTTTTAATCATTAGAAATGTGGTTCCAATACCCAGTAACTAACTATGAAACATAGCTCTAAGTTACATGAACATACGTTGCTGAATTCTGCCATTTACCAGTTTGACAAAAACTTGTGAATAAAATTCTCTGCACACACTGAGCTCTGCATACTCTATTATCTAATGCTGTGGCCCCCTGGTGAACTCTATTTCTTTCCCCATACCAGGACATATCGGGACATGGGCCAGTATGTCCTACTTTTCATTGAAAAGGACTTTTCTCTCACCCAAATATTATGTGTAAATATGAAAACACAATACATATATTATTATTATGAAACAGTATTTATATAGCGCCAACATATTTTACACAGCGCTGTAGAAGTTGCAAATGACAGACACAGACAGTGACACAGGAGGAGGAGAGGACCCTGCCCCCGACAGAGCTTGCAATTTAAGAGATGAAGAAGTGTTACTGAAGAGGGCAGCAGAAAAGGGGGAAGGTGGTGCAATATTACATAGAAAAATGGAGAATATGTTTATTAGTACAATCATAGGAGTTCTAATGATTATTTTTTCAACAGGATTTTATTTGCCGAGGCAAAATAATATGCACTTTTTTCTGATGCATCGGAGTTTGCTGGAGGAGCATGTTGTATGGCATTAAGGAATATGGAGGACGTTGCCAAAACCAAAATAAACTCACTCATTCATAAAAACTTGGACAACAGGGCTCTGAGATTGTTCTGCTAATTTTCCTGCTATAGAGGTTTAAGCTGCGTACACACCTGCAATTTTTGTCGTTGGAAAGGATCTTTCACGATCCTTTCCAACGACAAGGGACTGCACGATGCATGAACGGTGCTGTACATACAGCACCGTTCATGCTCTATGGAGAGGGGAGGGGGGGAGCGACGGAGCGGCACCCTGCTGCGCTCTCTCCCCCTTCCCTTATATTAGGATCGGTTGTCGTCCTTCGTCCGTGGATCCGGCAGGACGGTCGTTCGGACGATGGACGACACCAACTGTACACACGGCAGATTTTCGCCCGATGCCGATTATCGGCCGATAAAAATCTGACGTGCGTACGTAGCTTTACTCTCAGGAAATGTAACTAATTGCAAAACATCTACTGCAAATGTGTTTATAAAATACATGTTTTTGTAAAGAAAATTCAAGCGGTGATATATACATACATTGAATCAGTTTACTTAAATCAACAGTTTTAAAACATCACAAAAGAATTATGTTACAAAGTATTGCCTGCTATGAACCAGAATTTACAAATATATTTCATTTAAGTATAGAATTAACATGCATTATTATGTATTGTCGATATTCAACCTCTGTCAACTCAACAAAATGCATGGATCAATAGAAAAAGTACAAAGTTTGCTGCTATAATTTATATGTTGCTTTTTAGTACTGAAAAATATTTTATAATAACAATACAGAACAGCAACAACATATATTAACTACAAGTCATTTTTTTATTAATACATAACCAGCTACATACCCTGGCATGCTACCTAATGAAAGTGCATGGGGTGTGTGTAGTGTTCCCTGTCCAGTCCCACCTATTACCTGATGCATATAATTTTGAAATTACAGACTTCCAGTTAATGATCGAGGGTCTATACCAGTAATCACCTGGTAAATAGGTACTACTCAATGGTGCTTTGTATATTGCCTCTCCCAACGGTCAAGGGGCAGTACACCCACAATTGTACACAGTGTCTAGGAATTCCTGGTACGGATCAGCACCTGAAGTCCACACACAGAAGGCAAAGGAGAAGCCAAGATTCTACCAGGGCCCTGATTCCTATTTTCAACCACTCATCAGGAGTCCTGGAGAAGGTAATAAATTACTTATTACTGTTATAAGTTTTTATTGCAGCTTCTAGAAAAAGTTATAAAACACATTCGGCCTATGACCATTCAGTGTCGATCCCCACGCCTAATCAAGGCATCTAAGAAAATGTGGGGATCCCTAATAAATAGGTATAGACAAAAGCAAATCTAGAATGACCTCATTATTGAACACATACATAGATATTTTCCCAGTAACTAAAAAAGGTTAAAATGATAAAATCATCAAATAAATCTGCAGATAGGAAAAATGAAGGTATATCTAAAGCTAAAATCCCTAAATTTTAACCCAAATGACAGCTTTTTTTTTTAATACACAACTTTCCAAACTTTTTTAGGGTGGTCATGTGATGTGAGGGGTCCTGTTTAATTATTTTCAATCTCTGCATCATAAACTATGAATGGAGGACACATTAATAAAGTCCTTTACAGGGACAGGCTCATGACACACTACCTTTATAGTATTTCTAGTAACAAGTAATTCCTGGGAAAATGGTGGGGGGCATTCAAAAATATAGCACGCAGGGCAAAACAACAGAAGGGAAGAAAAAATTAGAATGCAACACTTTTGTGAACTATTACTATACATTGTAGTATACTGTAATGTATGTGTGTCAGAACTGCATTGGACTGGCTTTAAAAAAAAAGAAACTACAATGTGCTAACATGCGTAATGTGTATTAATGTGTGTTGTGCTTTGACAGTGTGTAAAGGTTGTGGTTACTGAGGGATTAAATTATCTGTTACTCAGCATTTCATTAAACAAGCCTTGCCAGGCATTTGGTTGCCCCATCCCTTGTGTTGGTTCTTAATGAATCTGCATTACAACATTTTATAGTTGGCAGAACTGAACTGCTCACTACCAGCCTATTTATTTCCTATAGATGGAGTGTTCTGTATTGTAAATGCTTGACATACCCTTTACCATGTCTAATCATGAAAGTAGCTGATCCCTGCAATACTGGACACCTTTTTTTACAGCCCACATTTTTTACACCTAATATGTAGAGGAGGCTACAAGTTTACACCAGGTAGTAAATACAAGTTATTGCTTAAGTGTGAATACAACTCATTATTCTTTACTTTCATTTTTATTCCATAACTTGCAAATCCCTGTAAGAGACATTTTTTTCAAGTAGGATTATAAACAAGTAATCTGAGATTATAGAATCCTCAAAGAAATACTAGTCAAATGGCCATACAGAACTGAAACACATACTGTACAGGAAGAAAATATTTGTTAAAACAATGGTCGCCAACCTTTCGGAACTCACAGACTAAATTCATATTTTTTTTTAAAAAGAAGATACATTTGTAAAATATTGGTCCACCTAATGGCGCCTGACAAGGACTATGGAGTCTCTGATTCATTGATCAGCTCACGGTTAAATGCAGTATTACTAATGTTACTATTATCATTATTTGCATTATCTTTAGTATTTTGGTATCTCTGGCAAAGAAATGCAAAATATTTGTTGGCTTTTTCTCAATCATTATAGGTTTATTTAATTTAAATCGAAGACCAAACAAGAAATGAAAGTTTTCAAAATCAAACTATTTGATGCCAATAAATATAACAATAAGAAAATACACAGTTAAGGTCAGTGTTCAACGTAGAAATTATTTTGAGCCGCATGGGAACAAATTGTAGGTGGGTGGCAGCCACAGTATTTATGACCCAACTCATCAGTAACCACCCAAAAACAGCTCGGTGGTTACTGAAAAGTGCCGGGTGATGCACCAGGCTAAAAGGGGCTGGGAAGAACACTAAAGGTCATACTAAAAAAAATCAAACAACCAAATGACAATCCGTATTCACGGAGCGGGGTGACTGTTGTAATGGTCGAAACAATATTGAAGCGTACGGCTCAGCTCAGACTATACCGATGTCACACTCGGCGTATGGCTCAGACTACACTGACGTCACGCTGCGCCTCCCTTGTTTTTCCGTCTCTAGTACAGTTTTTGAATTTAGTGCAATATAAAGGCGAAAATTGTCATTAAGAATATATTTATATTAAGATATATATTAGGAATTTATTAGATTATTATTTTTGTTTTAATATTGTTAAAACATAAACATTTTAAATATTGTCCAAATTTTTCTGTGGACCACCGTGACCGCTCCGTTAAAAGATCTCTGAAGTTAAACACATTCCCATGGAATCCACACACCCATAAAGTACTATATGGCTGCATTAAGTCTTAATTTTAGTAGGCTATGCTTTGAGTAATTTGCTGCATGGATACTAGTAAAATATACCATATTCACCCCCTCATGTAACATGGATTAACATGTATTGCAGTAATGCAGGTGTTTTAACAGAGCACAGTGGTATCAATCATGAAGTATGGATCTTAATCATACATTCCTAAGAGATGAAAGAGCATTCCTTACAACCAAAGAAGCAGTAGCCACATTGAATAAACTTCCAGAGGCAGCTGGGTAATTATTAGCTATTTATTTAAACACCATTATATGAACTAGCAAACACTCTTAGATTGGTGTATAGCAATCAAAAGCCGGCTTCCATGTTGTTGGGTTAGCACAATTTATTTAATATCAATTATGTCTCACCAACAATAATGCTTTATCAGTATATACTGGTATATGTATACCAGACATGAGGTCATCCTAAAGAAATGCAGCATATCCTGTAAGGTTTAAGGATGATTATGGGTCAGTACTGGTCAAACACCAGCCATTGTCTTAGTTCCTTCCTGAGTAGTTAAAAACACGATGCCATACCTAATGAAGGAGTCTTGACCAGAGCTTGCTGGATGCAACATGTTTCTTTGATCATCTGCCAAGTTATTGATTTCCAGCAGAATCTTTGGGTGAATTCAGTTTTCTGCCGCAGCTAAGTATCTTTTGTTACCGCTTATTAATTGTTATTACAATATTGCATTGTTTTGTTTATCTATCTTATTATTAAATAGTATAATCGTTCAAGTCTTTGTGTTATCTCTCTTTGTACACTTCAAATTGAACCCATCAATATTTGCATAAACTGTCACAGATTATATCCGTGACATAACACATGTCCACCTAAAATTGCGCTATAAATCACAGGAACTGAGGGAAAAGAATATCGTTAACCTTATGATCTTTTATCACCTCTGCTCTAAATGAAATTGTACTGGAACATGTAATTCACATTATTAATTGTGCTTAACCTTAACCTGGGGAACACGGTCAGGAGGTCTGAAGACTGGAGGTCAGCGCTGTAGCCAATGCAGTACTAGTAATCATGTTTGCATGACTGAGCCATATCTCAGGCAGGAAACAAAGCTCTCCAGACACCTAAGGATTTATCTGCAGGCTTTATGTGTAAAAAACACTGACTTCTAACACTTGGTGAAGATAGAGAACTCTCCAGATGCTTCTCTTCTGTAGTTAGTATGGCTGCTCCTCCCTGACATGTTTTCTTGTGATATTACAAGCCAGGCCTCTTATTTCTTAGTCTCATCAATAACATAGACAATCTATCTAGCTATGTTATAACCTTGTAATTACTTCTTTTTTTCTAATATCGTAATCACAAAGCTTCCTTTGTAGAACAGGGCAGTATTGATAGGCTGAATGACGGTGAGTTTTTTTTTTTTTTTTAATGATAAATTTTATCCATATGAAGTTTGGATGCATGATGCTTTAAAAAAAAACTTAGTATCCATTTTTCTGACCCCTTAAAAACTGGTAACAAAAAAATAGATTTTGGGTTAGTGTTGTTCGCGGCACTATCAGCAGGTGATATGTAGCATGGCAGTGTAATAATTATATGTGTTGCCTTCACACATAACCAGCATGCTGGCCTTCCTATTATCAAGGTACCTCTTGATATAGACATCCCATCCTCCTCAAATGTGTCCTCTAAATAAAAGATTTAGGCTTCAGGACAAAACGAATATACTAAACACCCAACTGTCCCTCCTACTGCAGATCACCCGTATTATACTTCACATGTGATACATCCTGCATTGTGCACCAAAAGCTGGACAAGATGGATAAAAGGGAAAAGTGGAAGAACACCAATTGGTTAACTATGTAATGTCATTATAATAGAATGTGTTCTTAAACTATGCCAGAATAAGTAAAAGAGGGAGCAAGTAAAGCTGGGAATTATAATAACATTTACCAGTGCTGACTCACTGCTATATATGTTAATAAATAAGACATCTGGGTGAAGATAAATATTGGCATTCTCAGACACTCAATAATGCGTCATTAACTTCCTCACACAGCATGGCAAACTGGAACATACCCAAATACTAATTCAAGCCTGCTCTCCTACTACTCCAGGAACAACATATTGCTCTAAAGATTTATAAATCATTTGAATTTTTGTAAAAAAAAAAATCACTTTTTTTAATCACTTTTACATCTTTATATTCATATAAGCCACATTTTTAATAAATATCAACATATCAACTATTGATAAATTAGGGAATACTTTTACGTATTGCAACAATAGATCTCTGGTATGACTCATGGCAACATTATTTCAAAAAGAACTTTTTATATCTTGTTTACTTTTTTATGCACAAACAAAATAAAGTGAAACATTTAAAACACATTCTGGTCTACAAAACATTTAAAAATATAATACAAATCTGGTATAAAAAAAAAAAAAAAAAAAGTCAGAAAAGGGGGGAAGATTATTTATGACAAGTCAGGGTTAACTACAATGTAAAAAAATATATACATTACATTATCTGTCCTTAACAGCTGCATCTAGTTGATGTAATATAAATATTACTTTTTTGCAGCCCATATCTGGGTATACCACAATAATGTCGGCCCACATGTTGGTCAATCTGACCAATGGTTGGAAAGAGATTTGGGATTACAGTAATTACTCCTCTGCATTTTCTTATTCTCTAGTAAAATGAGCACTAACTTCTGCATTTACTGGAGAACATGTTTTACATTTTATTCGTGAGAGACCTACCAGTATTCTCTTGGTTCATAAAGATTAAACATAGGAAAATTCTTCTAGAACATTTTGTAAAGCTTTTGAATAATTTGTGTTAAAATTTATGTGAAGTCAATACTTCTGCCTGATTTGTATTTTTAACCGTGCCCATGCTGGATAGATTCACGCACCACAGTGGCCATTGTCTCCAAACAAAACCCCAGATTTTAGAGCAGCAAGTGAGGAGGACATTTCTAATGAGGATTTCTGCTGCAGCAACCCCTGTGTAAGAGGGCATCCCCTTATTTGAAAAGATCTTTTTTAGTTGTCCCCAAAACTAAACTGAAGGGATGATTTCCAACAAATTAGGGTCCTGCGTAATTTTATTTTTCGTGAGTAACCTACTTAACCAATGGACTTTTTTTCATCAGTCCTCTTTGTAAGATCTTTTAAGCCCAATTTAGCCAAACATTTTTGTTGTAAATGACCTTCTAATGACTTCCTCCCTCATAACCTCATCACACATAGGGCTTCAAGACTTTTCTAGAGCTGCCTGGACTCTGTGGAATGTTCTTCTCGTCAGACAGCGTTTTTTAGTGCACACACTGCTGCATGTTGTACTTCCATTTTTCCATTTTTGAAACATACTTTTTAGAAACAATAATTGTTATTTTCCAATCTAAATAGTGAAACTGATTCCACTGAGCACAGTCAGAACATGTCCATCATATTTGCCAAGACAGAGAATTAGTAATATAAACTTAAATCGGTGTTATGAGCTGCAACATTTTTAAAACACAGTTTTTTTTTCTCACTTTTCCAAAAAGGCAGCTTCTGATTTAGCTTACATTCCAGGAGTAGTCTGAAGCGCATATTTACGTCATGGCTTTTCAGCAAGTCTCAGCTGCCCCCACTAGCTTTGGATAAACATCACACTTAACTAACCAGTAACAATCTACTGATGATGGCATAATTGTTCTAATTAAGTGAAAGCGGAGTCAAAAGAACAATTATAATATTTCTGTGGCAGATTAAAAACCCTAAACTCCTGAACTTTTCATGGGCTATCTATAAATGTAAAAGTTGCAACTGCAATGATACCACTAAGTCTGCTCTCCTACATGTCACTATAATTTACATTATCTTAAGTAATGTCCTATACCATATATTAACACATAATCATTGCTATGAGCCCAGGTTTTTATGTTTTTAGAACACAATCCACAGGTAAAACCAGCAATTAAGATCCAAATTAAAGTTTAAGGTAGAACTACATTTTCCTACCCTCCAACTTTACCCAGCACTCCCCTGCCCTCCATGTAGCCCTCTACTTATTTTTAAACATCTTAATACTGTATTTACCTATAAAGCTAAACTCCAAGCAAACAGTTAAATGCACAGACAAAATACATATTTAAAGTAGAACTGCACTTGGTGGGTTGTGAGTTTGTACCAGAATCAGCAAGTATGCACAGTAAACTTGAAAAAAATGGCACAGAGTGTGCAGGTGCCATGCCGCAATGAGAAGCTCGAGATCTTGTCATGGCCCTGTCCTAGCCCGCTGCCGTATTCTCTGCCAACTCCATGGCGGATTACAGAGTTTTATGAGATCCTCCGCGGTCAATGGATGGCCACCGATGGTGTAACTCCTCCCCATGCGCAGACATTACATTGTCCCCAGGAGATAACTCTCTATGTGGCACCATAGAGCCAAGCTTAACATCACATAGCACATGCGCCATGCAGTTTAGAGCTAAAACAAAAAGGCACCCGGAGCCTGGGCATTATTTTTTTGACAAAAGAGACATTTCATGTCCTTTTTGTCAAATAACTTCACCTTCTGTTGAATTTTTGCTTTTTTCAGTCTGGATTCATTGTAGGTGACTCCAAAAGAATGGCACATGCACCATTTCTATCCAAATACAGAAATTAACACAACTTTGACACACCACACTGTAGCCCTGTCTGGCGGGAGACCTGAAACATTTATGCTGCAAGTGCTGTAACACTTACAGTCTCCCCACCACCATCCTGAAACTGAGCTGTAAGAGAATAAGCTTCAGACTAATTAACTCTGATCTTTCTTACCCTGCTTGCTTCCCCCATCAGACTCCTTTTACAATAAAATACAATCATTTAGCATTTTGTGCTGCTTTTCCGTCTGTTAGTCTAAGGGAACTGCGAGTGTGATATCAAGTCAAATGCAGGGATCTAGTTTAACATTTATTCTTTATTTAAAACAGAACAGAATGTTGTTTACTCAAAACATTGCAACAAAAGAATAATATTATTCAAACATATTTCAAAGCTTCCCTAGACAGCTACAGGTATCCTAGAACTAAAACTCACAATTCCCTGATAGGGCGCCACCATCTTCTTTTTCTTTCTTCTTTTCCTGTAGACAGTCTTCGGCCATCCTGATTGGCTGGGCCAGGATGACATTACTCTCATGCGCCTCATTCATTGCCAACATGTGCGGGGAAGCCGGGATTGCTGGGTATTCTGGCAACCAAAGGTGATGCTGCACATAGAAGGTATATATATTGTGCAGCTTAGCTTTTTGCTAGACACCCGAAATAATCAGGCAGGTAGGAAGCATTATTGCAGAAGGGACACCACTTATCCCTTTCTGCAATAATGAACTCCCTGATCACCAATTCTAAAATGAAACTTTAGTTCCCATTTAAAAACATAAAATCAGCTTCTCAATTTCCTTGGTTTATCAGGTTCTGGAATTAGGCAAGACCAAGGTAAAACAAAAGCCAACTCTGACTTATACTTAAATTTTCCCTAAAAGTGATCCGTCTTGCTTTTAACTTTGCTTCCTAAAGGAAATACTGCTCATGGTTCCTGTAACTGCCACTGACATACCCAAAATGCCCAGGTGTTAGTTATTAGGGTTCCTGCTGAATGTACAAACCAGCAAATTAGAAATCTGGTGTATGTGTACAGTTGAGGGTCACCCTATGAACATAACTTTAAATATCACATCAAGAAAACAAGAAGGCGGTAGCAAGAATAATGGGCAAAGCCACAGAACCAAAAGTTAGCAGCTACTTCCAGAAATAAAGTGTTATTAATGTAATATTTATAGCAAGCAAATACAATAGAAAAATATGCTGTTAATATTTAACAGACTACAAAATACTCCAGGCATGCATTTCAAACCACTTACATCACATTACAGAGAGAATATTTACCTACACATTGTATACAATTTATTTTAACAGCCACACAGGTCATAATAGCTGTTTTGTCAAATACACCACTAAAACAATATTGATATAAATCAATCCAAGTCTAATAATTTGTACCTGAAAGGAGAAGTGTGAGATAAGTGACTATAACCAATGTTTAAATACCTTTTCATATGTAAAGTAAGGTCAATCATTATAGGGATTCTGAAAATACCATTTGCTAGGTTACTAGGCCTGGTGGTAATAAGCAGGCATGTTGTAAAGAATGTCAAAATATCCTTCATTTAAACTGAATCAAGGTCAGTGATTTAAAATGAATTAAAGCATATCTAAACTCAGAATTTTCCCTTTACATAAAAGTGTAGACAACCCTAAAAATTGAAAATTGTGTTTGTGCTTTTTTTTTTTTAAAGCAACACCCTTTTTTAAACAAACAAACGAAAAAAACAAAAAAAAAAAAAAAGAGTGCAGCAGAATGAATGGGAGTGCAGACCCTCCTGGTACATGCATGCGCAGTGAGATTGGCAAGTTTTTTTTACACAAACTGGGTGACGCAGGAAGAAGAACCAGGAAGAAGTGAGAAGATGGCGATGCCTGGCGCTCCCTCTGTGCTAGTCCGATGATGGATACCGGGACAATGCAGGACCCAATGGAAGAAACCTTCCAACAGATCAACAGCTCTGCGGCATTTAAGGTAAGTGTGATTTTTTTTTGTTTTGGGTAGTTTGGGGTTTACTTCCTCTCTTTAAAGCCAAGTTGTTGGCCTCACAGCCAGGAAAATAGCCATTTACAAACAGAAAGGTCAGCAGCCTATATAATTCTCCCATGATAGTTGTACTTAACTGGCTTTCTTTGTATGGAGCATTTTGCCAAATCCATCAACTCAAATCCAAGATAATCAATACGTTTTCAGCTACCATTCTCTTTGGTCAGCTTGGCAATAACAGACTAAATAGGATGTATTGCTAAGAACAAGACAATTTAAAGAAGGAAAATTAAAAATGACTAAATCTGTCCGATTTTTTTTTTCCTAGATGAGACCACAGTAAACACTTTTGTGGATGGTGCTACAGGGTATTTTGTGGTTTTGTTTTTCCAAACTGCTATAGTAGTCAAAAAGAATCAGCCAGTAAAATTCCATCAGCTGTTATTTTATTACCCATATTGCGCAGGAACACAATGCAGAATTTACCTTGTTTCATCCCTCTTTACAGACGCTGAAGCCAGCAATGAAATATTTCCCTTGAACCAGCGACAGTGAAGAATTCAGGAATGTAGCGTTCTGATGCCAGTCAGATTCACAATGCAGCGCTCAGTACTGGCAGAAAAGGGATTAGCATACTGAAAGGACATCTGACCCATCACTAATAAGAAAGGCATTGCTGTGCTCAGACATCTGCCAAGCATGTATAAACACATGCTTGGAAATAGAAGAACAATGTATTGCATCCTGAACAAAGTAGACCTGCATCCCTGTGGCCAGCAAGGAAATATTCTTTTTAAAGAAATGAGAAATGACAGGCTGCCATTAAAAGTTTTTGTGTCACACTATTGTGCTTTAAAGAAAATGTTACCAGTGAAAGATGATAAAACGTATTGTTCTGCTTCAGCTGTCACTGTATGAAACAGAGACTGATATAGGCAATTACCTAATCGCGCCTAACCGTTCAGCTCTGCTATAACATGCTTATGTGGTACAGTACAAAGCTGCTGCAGCAGAAACTGACAGTCTGCATGCTTACTAAACAGATTTTCTGATCAGTAGGATGCACACAAGGCCATAAATTCCTATAAATCTTTCTAATCTATTGTATTATAAATTTTACATAAATGTTTGGTGCCATTCAGGGTTGTAATGTAAGGTTTTCTGAAAAAAAAAATGTAAATGATAGACAAAAAGGTTTATAAATCTATAATTACAAAATGACCTGAAAACTGATGTCAAAACTTTTCGCCAGATTTCACATGCTGCTTGCTTTAAACAGCAGTCCTGCATTAAATATTATTTTTTATAACTCACGGCTGTGAAAATGCACTGTTGACTCTTTTTTGACAACTTAATTTTACTTCATTTTATAGCAATACAAGTTCAAGCTGTGCTCCTACAGCACCTGTGATAAACTCTAAAAAGACGGACCTAAAAAGTACCTGAAAAGTTATAAAATCCAGCCTATTAGCACAGCAGGGGAGGTGGGAGCTTGAGAGGTTTGTAGTGTAGGTGGATCTGTTTTATGAAGCTTTGTAGCTGAAAGCATGAATGTGACTCACACATTTACTAAATTCTCATATAATCTTCACCATGTAAAATTCAAAAATAACATTCAATCTTTTAAAAGCTACAGCTTTCCTAATAACTCTGCTACAAAAGTTAAGGTGGAAAATAAGTCAATTGTAATCTGTGTTACAACAAAAAAAAATCTACAGAGGGGATTTGTGCCCAAAATCTCTGTAAAAATTGACATTTATGAGTAGTTTTTTTCCACCTAATTCTGCCCCTGCTATGTACAGTGGTTCCTCCTGCTAATCCCCTCAGCACTACTGCATACTATAATGACATAGGTGGTCAGCAGGAGCAACCACACAGAACTCAGGGGGTGCCAAATAACACAAGTGTCTGTTTCTGCAGAAACTTCAGTAGACAAATCCTCTTCAACAAAGCGGTATTTGGCAGCTGAAGAGGTAAGCTTCATCTTGTTTTCAATTATATCTGTCATTATAAACATGATTTGATTTTAATGCATAAAAAACAAAAATAATTATCTAATTCTTATATTCTGAATGACAATTTTCACCTTTATATTGCATATATTTATATAATTATATTATATTAAAATCACAAACTGTACTAGAGGGCCAACAAGGGAGGCACAGCGTGACGTCAGTGTAGTTCTAAATTGTACAAGGCAACCGTTGCCGAGCCGTATACTTCAGTCACCCTGCTTCGCAAAATGTATTTCCCATCAGGTTGTTTTATTTGTTTATTTCTCAGATGTTTTTTTAGGTAAGTATGACCCTAACTGTGTATTTTCTTTATCTGGTATATTTATTAGCATCAAATAGTTGGACTCTGATAACTATCATTTCTTGTTTGGTCGTAACCCATAATGAGTGAGAAAAAGCCAACCAATATATAGCATTTCTTTGCCGGAGATACCAAAATACCAAAGATAATGCAACTAATGATAATAGTAACAATAGTAATACTTCACTTAACTGTGAGCTGATCAATAAATCATAGCCTTTACAGTCCCTGTCAGGCACATTATGAAGATCATTATTTTACGAATGTATTTATCTTCATATTAATGGTCCACGGGGTTTAAAATTATAAATTTAGTGGTCCGTGAAGTCGGAAAGGTTGGCGACCGCTGTTCTAGATAAATGCAGAGGCACTGGCCCTAGCTGCTGCTCCTTGATCTCTGTCTTCCCACCCTGGATATTGGAGGTGCTGTGATTTTCTTGCTGTGTAACCACCTATTTGTTATGTATTTATATATTTTGCCATTCTGACCTTCACAACACCTTCACACACTGGCAAGAAAACCACTGAAATGAAATGAAGACATCACTGGAGTGGATGCATTTAGACAGGGAGCGGCTGCAAAGAGGCGGGAAGAGATCAGATGCACTGAGATCCAAAAAATATATGTATTTCTATTTATGATGGACAATTCTTTTTCAAACAAATCATCATCCAGTTACTGTTTATGTTCGATAACAGATTTTTAATGTTTTATACATTATACACGGACAAAAGTATGATGATAGAAAAGTGTACCTGTCATAAGCACAAATGTAAACATAAAGCTAACTCCATTATTTGCATTTGTGACTCTCTTAAAGAGGTTATACTAATAAGATAAATATGACAGAATTTAACCTTACCACTATACATTTCGCTGGAGACCCTGAGGGCAGCTACTGTTTAGGTACAGCCACCTGTTACATGGTTGTGAGCATCCAACATCATTGCTGACAGCTTGTAAAAGTGAAAGCCATCAGTGGTGGTAAACCCAGCATGTTTAGTACAAGGCATATGGTGAACACTGACTGATACTGACTGAATGCTAACTGACAGCCTCCGAGACATGATTAGGATTTCTCTTCACCTAAGCACACAACAAAGCTTTCACTTGTACTGCAAAATGAAAAAATGTAGGCCAACAGCAATGAAAGAGTTACTCTCCTGTTAGCAAGAAAGCTGCACTGTTGGTGGCCATTGAAGAACAGAGTTGAGAATCCTGCCCTAGCATGACTTGTTCTGTGTAGGAATTCAAACATCGAATGTGCCAGAAGACAACAACAGGTGGGTCCTTCTAGTATTCGCAGTCATGGATTAATGGTCAAATTCCCACATCATATCCAGGAGATAAAAATATATATATAAAATGTTTTCTTTATACATTTACAACTTCCCCACTCACCCACCCTACAAAATACATGGGCCAAATTCACTCACTTCTATGTGTCTAATCACAGAACTAAGGTGAATGGCCAGGCTAAACTAATCAAGCATGAACCACACAGAACTCAGCAAACATAATTTCCATAACATGTAATCATAAATAGTATACTTGCAATACAATCAATATAGTGAAACGCATTGTGGAGGGCAGTGATAACAAACCATGTACAAGAAACCCTGACAAACCAATCTGAATTCAGTCTATTTTAGTGATATACATTGGCTTATGATTTCAGATTTGTGTCCACAAGTTACTGTACTTCCTTGCACTGTAAAACAAAGATGAATACGTATACCTCTTCATTATGTCATTAATATCAGTACTAGACTACCAAAGCACTTCTGTATTACAACTTCCCGCAAGAAAATACATTTGGAATAATATAGTTATTCTAAAAGGAAAAGTTCCAAGAAGAGCAATCTGATATATCAATAAATCATTTACATAATACATTGATATGATACAGATAGAGACTTTACTACAGATGCAGACCTTATAACTTTATATCTGCAGGAGTTAATAAGTTTTATAATAAGTACAGAATCATCTAAACTATATAATAGGGCAATCACCTATCCCATACCACAATATAATAAAACACTATGTTAGGCACCTGTTTCACCTAGATGACCCTTTTTGAATACAGCTGTGGCACAGAAATGGTCACCATAGGATCACATACCAAAGCAGAATTTCACTTTCTATCTTAGTACGTTTCCATGTTCTAAACCAAACCCAAGCTAAGAAGACAGCACAAACAATGAATTAGTAACTTACCCTATAGTTTGCACCATGTTGTAAGTACAGCGTATGCACTATTAGCAAATTCCACAACTCATAAAAAAAGATAATCTGGAACTAACACCTCCAGGATAAGATGAAATATTACATTCAACTGTCAGAATAGTAACAGAACCAAAAAGCAGCCTGAACGCCAACACAGAACATTGGATTTTGCCTTAGATTTTGGCTTGGGATGCTGAATATTCTGTGTCTATCTTTAACTTGCAAGTGATTTGGTTTCACATACCAGTGTAGTTTTGAAGACAGATGCCTTTGCAGAGCCCACCAATCACAAAGCCGTGCAGTGCATTCCCCTCTCCTCCCTCCCCCACATCACCCTCTCTTCTCTTGGATATCAGGCTAAATAATCGTTCAGCTGTCTCCAGCCTATCTTAGGAGGATGAAAGGAGAGCTTTCCTGGATTGTCAGAGGTAGACCTGTGAAAAGTCAATCCTAGCTTTCTGTTCAGTGGTGAAGGCACTGGTGACAATCATCCCAGAGCACAGAGTTGCTGCTCATTCCTATGGATTGCCAAGCAGGAACAGTGGCCTCTGTCTGTAATGCCATAAACTTCCAGAGAAACTAGGCAATGGCAGAAAGGAATGCTAGTGAACCATAGTGCGGCTTTGTGTGCCTGATTTATTAACACTTTTCATACAAGCAGGATGAAATAAACGTGATAATTAAACTGTGTTACATTGTGGATTTATATTTGTAAAAGTATAAATGTAGGCAAATCGCTTTGTATTTGTGATCAGTCTGATCTGCCAAACAAATTGGATTGGAAAACTGGCTAAATCAGAATAACAGACACTATGCAAATTCACAACTGCAGTCTAAGTCCGAGTACACACATGCAATATTTGTCTTTCACAATCCTTTTCAACGACAAAACACTGCGCGATGCATGAACAAGCCCGGTACACACAGCACCGTTCTGCTCTATGGTGAGGGGAGAACAATGGAGCATTAGGATCGTTCCCAAATTATCATCCGTGGATCCGCCAGACAGTCAGCAGAAGAATGGACAATGAGCACTGTACATACGCTAGATTCTCGTCCGATATAAGCCCTGAGGCGATTATTGGACGAGAATCATCTGACGTGTGTAACGTAGCCTAAGTGATACAGCTTGGTCAAGGTTGTAATTTACATAGATATGTAGAAAACATAGGTTGAAGACATAAATCCAAGTTCAACCACTAGGGAAATAAACATATCCCAGATATAAAACCCTATAAGACATAGTTTATCCAAAGGAAGGCGAAAAAAAAAAACACTACAATTTGCTCCAACAGTGGAAAAAAAATCCTTCCTGATTCCATGAGGCAATTAGATGTTTCCTGAATCAACAGTCCTTGTTATCTATACTTTAAAACTCTAATACCTAGTTAAATTCTGTAATTCTAAAAAAGCATCCAGCTTTTTCTTATAGCAGTTGCTGAAACTACTTCCTGAGGGAGCCGATTCTACATATTCACAGACCTTACAGTGAAGAATCCCTTCCTTATCTTAAATATCCTTTCTTCCAGATGCAAATTTAATAAAGCTGTGGATAAATAATGAGGCCTGATGAGTCAAACTAAAAATTATGCCATGCAATGGCAATGGATTTATGGTGTGCATATCGCACTGTGGTTGGCGGTGTATAAGTTGATTACACTGCACTCCCTCTGCAGGCCAGTGATCACAGGAAGGGCATCTACTGGACCTCTAGAGAAACCAGCCCAGTCGCTATTGGAACCTCTTATGTCAATGATACAGAACCCACAATAAGGCCTAATTTTTTTTAGGTAATGCTTTATTGTGCTTTTAAAAGTCTTCATAAACATTTAATAGTAATAACAAGAGTACAGTATATAAAAATATATACTCTTTCCATTAAAAAAACCTAATGAATGGGGAATACAGAACCAAATGCACAAAAATTACAAAAACTTACAAAAAACTAAGCCTAAGCCATAATACCAGTTATTTTTTAGGACTTTAAGCCTTTTTACCATTTTAAGAATTGGTAAAAAAGCCTAATAAATGGGGAATACAGAACCAAATGCATACAAATTACAGTGTTCCCCCTTGGCACCACCTGGCATTTTTCAGTAAGCACTCGGCTGTTTTTGGGTGTTTACTAAAGAGTTGGGTCACAATACAGGGGCTGACACCCACCTAAAATTTCTTCCTAGCTAGATAAAAAAAAAATCTGTGTTTAACACTCAATTATCTGTTTGTTTGGCTGCCATACCATGCAGTTTGAAAAAAGAAAAATACAGGAACAGAAACAAAACTTTATATTATCATTTGTGTTTGTCACAATATTAAAGTCCTTGACATCATCATTGCAAAACTTTTTGACTTCTAAACTAGCTCCAAATTCCTTTATAGTTATTTGTGTATTATAGTGCCAGACATAGTAGGAAGAGTTGGCAAAGTTTTCCTCTTCTGACAGCATGACGTCACTTGACGTATCTGATGTCTAAACTAGCAGCTTATTATGGAAGGGATCCAGGAGAAAGAAAGGACATGGAATAAAATGAGATCTATATTTACTGCCAATATTTACACAAGCCCTATAATTTGTTGCTAGAGTTTATAGAATCCAATACATACAATGGATTGTACCCAATAACTCAGAATAAAGCCGATCCTAAAGACATTTCCATTTTTGGAAAATTTACTACCTTGTCACCCACATCTAATTTAAAGCATTAGAAGGACCAATATAACAGGCACATGTTCACAAAGATCAGTGCAACATAGAAAGCTCTAGAGCGTCACGTCACACTGTACGATATGATTGGTTTTTTAGCATCCTGACATTGGAACTAGTAGAAATGGAGTCAGAAAAGCTGCAGTAAAAAATACTTCGGAGGTTGGTTACTGCTGCAGAAAAAAAAAGGTTAATAATTACACACTCATTTAAGGGCACATACTGATCAAAAGGCAATGAAACTGATTTTTAGCAGGTAATAGGTCTTTTATTAGACTCAAACTGCCTGAAACATTTGATAAAGATAACACAGAGTCACTTGTACTGATAAAAAAACAGTAAATGAAGAGACAATATACTTACCTTTGTGATGGCCCATGAGATGAAAATTTACCGTCTTGCTGCTTCATGGTAAGTTTGTTGTATACCTGCTCCCCTGCTAAATCCTATGGTTCCCTTCCCTGGCTGGTATGTTACTACAGGGTGGACAAGCTGGCAAGTAAAATGAGTGCATGCGATGGAAGTGACAGGCATTTTACCTTTCTAAGGTGTTGTGTACCTGCTGCTGCCAGAATTTTTGCCTCTGCTTGACCGAATGATTGAATTAATTACAGAAAAATGACAAAAAAAACAACACCTTCTTAGTAATATAGTTATTGAAAGAAAAAGTAGGGAATTCCTGGCATAGGCACTTCATTTAAAAGGTTTTCAACAGTTTCCATAAAACGCAACAGAAAATACAATACATAAAATGTATAAATAAAGATAAAATATGGTGACAGAGATTGCTCAAAATAGGCTAGCATAAATCATTCCCAACGCGTTTCTATGGGAAAAGATAAAATATGGTGACAGAGATTGCTCAAAATAGGCTAGCATAAATCATTCCCAACGCGTTTCATGGGTGAAACCGCTTCTTCAGGGGATAGGTAGCCAATGGAAAGCTATAAAGCATTGGTTGAAGGTTTTGGATGGACTGTAGCAATGTAAACCTAAAGTGGAGTTCTCAGAAACTCCTACAGCACCTTGAAGTAAGAAAAACAACAATCCCACTGAGGATTTAAAAACACTACCACGTGTCCCGCACGGCAGTTCAGCTTGACATAGCATACATGTCTATCCAGAGCTTTACTTTAGTTACTAGGTAAACAGCTTTCTATTCCTTTAATAAAGCAACCCAATTATCTTATAGGTAAAATCTATTTAGAAACCTCTTCAGAATTATACTTCATTAGACTGTTTGGTGGCAGAGACTTGTTGATCAGTGGAAGCAAATGTGAATCTTGGAAACAACGTTAAATATAGCTGCATTCATATAGTAGTCACAGTCTAAGTTTGTCACACTGGCACAGTGAAGTTATGTGACAGAGGTGGGTGGTGTGAGGAGACATTATTCTAAGTCTTCATTTGTCATTAAAGAAGATACCTAAAGAAAACAATATTATATTTTGGTAACTCATATTAATTTGAATGTTTAGAAGTTAATTGGGTGACATTGCGCCATTCCAACATTTAACATCAGAGGTTTCCATAACATTTATTTGCATACAAGTTTGGGTGCTCGATGAGCTTTCTAATAATAAATCCCAGTGCAAGGTTTACACTTGATGACTGCTTCAGTCTAACTAGAAAGGATTCATTTAGCAGTTTGTGTGCTAGACTTAAATAGCAGGCAATAAAACTGTAGAAGCCAAAACTCATATCAGGTTAATATCCCCTTCTCTTTCTATCCTGAAGAAACAACAAAGAAAAAAAGGAACCCCCACCCATCAAAGTTATATATATGATTAATGTGCCCCTATCACCTGCTCCAGAGACAACCTGGACACAGACTGCAAAAAAAAAACTATTATCCTAAAAAAAAAAAAAAATCCTGAAAAAAAAAATGCCTTTTCATTCACTTTAAATATGACCACAGATTTTAAAATTCCCATATACTGAATGAAGCTGTGTTTGCAAATTGGGTTTTTAGATCACAGATCCAAAACTGAGGCCTAACAAATGCAGCATCTGTAAACACAGTCCATCTACACAATACTATTCATTTGTCACAGGTAGCAAAAGTGCTGCACGGTGCATCATCATCCAAATACAGAGAAGTACCCCAAGTACTGACTGATAAATATTCATTTCATTGGATTATCACCCACTGTAAACTAGTTTAACTGGCTCCCAGGATCTTTTTTGTAACTAGATGCTAAAGGGAAAGATAAAATTGTAATTTTTATTTATTTCTCAAAAATGATGATCTACATATCATTGAACTCCCTGCACAAATTATTTCAGGATGTTTAGATCCCATACATGTAAATATCAGTGTATCAACTCAGTATTATGGCCCAATCCACAAGGATTATTTGCTACTATGTATACAGTGGTTAGTTTGTCTCAAAGTAATTTTTCTTCCCTATGTACTGCTAAGAAAATTGCAAAATATAAACACTTCATGTTAGAAAATGAATTCTTTTCATCCCTCTAGCCTTCTATCGATACAAGTGTCTAGTGTTTTTTATGGTGACATTCTCCAAGAGCTAAAACATAATGGAAAAGGAAAAAAAATCAATGTGAACTATTTACAGAAGACAATATCAAGACGAAATGGAAGGTGAGCACACAACCACACGGCAAAAAACTCCTGCATGAGACAACAGATTTTCTTTTCCTTTTACAAATGCTTAGGTGTGAAATATACAAAAGTTATATAAAATCAGGAGCACATTATTTCAATGTTATGTTCCATTGATATTATAATGCTAACCACTTCAGGAAGCCTGGTGGTTATATAGACCCCAATTTATATCTGTCTGGACATAAAAATTTGAGGTGTGGTATTATGCATTGTGTTATGGTAGCTGACATTTATTTTAAATGTCAATGAGGCAAAAAAAAAAAAAAGATGCATGTGTATGGGGTGGTGCAGGACAGGTCTATCAGCAACAACTGCAATAGTTTGTTATGGTAACATACAGTAATTTTACCACACACTGCCACAAGGTGACTAGCCTAAAAAAGAGCAAACACAAAATGTTTGACTTTAGAAAACTTCCTTAAAAAATAGGGTAATAAAGTATTTTTAAAACTTTTTCTTTTCCAAAATGTATAGTCATATGAAATTGATAAAATTAAAATAAGTTTAAAGTAAATGCCCTCAAACAGTTGTTACCAGAACAAAGGGTTCCCCACTAAAACGTTTACTCTAAATTCCTATTAGGATGACAACTCAAAATTCAGAAGCAGTTTCTCTCTGTGTGTAAGCAGTGGTATCTCCACAAAGCTCCACCAGTGTCAGACCTATAGCTGTCCAATAAGCCAGAAGAACGAGCAATGCTAATTGTAGGAGTATAGTGATAAATCAGGAGGAGCTGTCGGAGCTCTGCAGAGGGTGCTACTTGCACACAAAAGGTATGGCTCCTTTTTTTGCAGCATGCTCAGAACAGACAAGTTTCTCTTCTCTGTGGTTCTTAATTCTTTCTATATAGAAAAACTGTGAGACTTCACCACTGTGCTTTAAATGTCACAGAAAAGTTGCTCACCGCCATAAAATGGCAAAACTTTTGGGAAAGTAATTGTATGAATGAAATCTTGACAACAACATGTTCTCTATTTCAGAAAGTTATTATAGATAGAACCAATAAGATGACTAATCTATTATCCATTTCTGTGTTTCTATAAAATTCAGATTCAGATTGAGGTACAGTCTTAAAACACACCAAGATAGAAAAAAAAAGTTTAATGACTTTAAAAAGATAAGTCACAAAGTTTGTGTGTCATCTGTTCAGCAGCTGCCAAAATAATTTTTCTTCCACCCAAGCAATGCATTCCTACTAACTCCCTCGCAGCCTCACTGAACGTGTTAAGATAAAAGTTTTCATATCATTTCTCAGTAGTTTCCCAGTGTATCTACAATGTGCCCTTACTGGTTCCAGCTCCTACAGATTGTCAGTCATTTTAGAAAACTCCAGCTGAAGGAAAAATGTAATAGTACTTACCTGAGCATGTACTGCCAGTTCATTTATTAATTTGTGGGTTCTATGTACCCAAAATATATTATTATATATATATATATTATTATATACCAGATTAACCTCACATGCAGGTGCCAGAACTATGGCGTGCAATGACAGGGAGCCCCATGCCTTGTTATGTAGTCAATGCCCAATACTTGCACCATTACAAATTCCAATTTTTGTATTACTATAGATCGTTTATTATTTTAATTATGAACAGGATTTATATAGCGCCTACATATTACACAGCACTGTACATTAAATAGGGGTTGTAAATGACAGACAGTGATACAGGAGGAGAGGACCCTGCCCTGAAGAGCTTACAATCTAGTAGGTGGGGGAATTAGCAGACAATAGGAGGCGAGATATGTAGTGGTGGGAAGTAGTAACGGTTTCAAAACACAGAAGAAGATGGGTAGGCAAGTTTGAAAACATGGGTTTTGAGCGCTCTTTTAAATGAGCAGAAAGTAGGAGCAAGCCGAATAGGAAGAGGAAGACCATTCCAGAGATTTGAGGCAACTCTACAAAAGTCTTGGAGCCGTGCATGTGACGAGGTTAAGAGTGAGGGAGTCATTAGTAGGTCACTGGAGGAGCGATGAGAGTGGCTAGGGGAGTATTTTTCAACCAGGTCAGGAAGGTAAGTGGGACAAGGACTGTGGAGGGATTTGAAGGCAAAGCACAAGAGCTTACATTTGATTCTAAGGTGAAATGGAAGCCAATGGAGGGAACTACAAAGAGATGCAACAGAAGAGGAGCGGTGGGAAGGATGGATGAGTCTGGCTGCAGCATTCATAATAGATTGTGGAGGAGAGAGTCGGGTTGGTGGAATACCAGAGAGGACAATGTTACAGTAGTCCAGACAAGAGTAGATGAGAGCGTGCACAGGGAGTTTGGTGGTCTCTGGGGACAGGTAGGGGTGGATTTATATCTGTTTGCTATTTGCCTTTATTGTCTCTCCTACAAGTACACATTCCAGCATTTCCCTGATACAAAGGCTATGAAACTGGTAGTCATGTGAGATGTAAAGAATGGGCACATAAGTACAGAGAATGTATATCCTGCTGTGTTGCTGGAAAATAAAAGAAAAACATAGAACAGAAGAGAAAACATAAAAACGTAACTACCACTACAAAATGTACTTCCACTTTAGGCAGAGTATTTTTTAATTAACTAAAATTACTATTTAAATTAAAAATAAATAATAAATATAATGTAATTTTAACAAAGAGGGGCTCAGGTAAAAATCACAATCTCAGGATCTCTAGTATGGTGTAAAGATTAAAATCTGATAAACTTGATTGGCTGGGAATGCAGATTCTTCCTCCTTTAATCAGCTCCACAGTGATTACAGCTGGTTGATAGTCAGATTGGTCTGATTCAAAAGCTAACATTGCTAAGGCTGTGTACATAAGTGCAATAACTGTCGCTGGAAAGGATATTTCACGATAGACTAAGGGGAATGTATTATGAAGTGTACCACATACAAAGTAATTACAACCTGTAATGTGCTTTCATAATTACAATCATCTATAATGTGATTACAGCCAGTTAGTAGGCCCCACCTGAAACAATAGAACTACTACATGGGCCAGAGGGAGGTGAGCATAATAAGTGGTACCTAAAAGCACACGACCTTTCCTAGTTACAGAAGTACATTAAAGCTGCACGACACCACCAGCCAATAAGTGCGGACGCACCCTGTAACTTATTACAGAAAAAATCATTTACAGATTTTCACAGATAACATTTTGCATGTAATGCACTTCCTAGTACATTCACCAGGGCCTACTTAACTTTTTAACCACAATAAAGTACACAGTATATGCCCATGCTGATATGCGCCAGCACTGATCTTTCATTTTTGTGTTTGATACACAGTAAATGTGTTAAAAACTAACAGCGGAGTAAGGCCTTTCTTGTTGTTGACTACTGTCAGGTCCAGATGCCATCATACTAATAGGACCGATACTCAAAATGTGTGTTGACCATCATTTTTCTATTAAATTTCAATCCACACACATCATTGTTTGCCCTGCTTATTAAAAGCTGTGAACAACAGGAAAAATGTCACCCAGTTGCCAGATCCAGAAAGTACAAACATCTCCTATTGTAATGCAGTTTTGTAGCACAGAGGTGCTGGGCTTAGGTCCTACCAGGAGCACTACCTGTACATTGTCCTTGGTGGGATTCCCCCAAAGACTATCAGAGAGAACAAAAGCCACTGTGTACATCTTCTAACCTGTTCAACTGACTGGGCAATTGTCATGTGATGAGTACCGGTAGTTTAGTTACACCATGTTTCACCAATTTAGGCACCATCATGGCTCAGCTATTATTAGGACTAAATCCAACATTCTGATTTTGTGTTGTGCTGCAGAAGTGATCAAACTACCTTACAAACATAATCAAATATCAAGTATTCATACTTTCAAACAGGTAGAAAGATAATGCCAAACAAAAAAATATGGAAGGTACAAGATAAAGTCAGAAAGCATGGATGTTAAAAATAAAAAACAATCAACTTTACCTTCAAGTTTATGGGAAAGTGATTACTTCTACACTAGGTCTATTTATAAAGCAGTGAATCTGACATTCCTTGAAACCATTTTCTGGTCTACGTGTTTCAATGGCATTAACTGATTCTCCACCGGGGAATGTCAGATTCACTGCTTTATAAATAGACCCCCTATAAATAACTACTCAATGTCCACACTTTCCTCCCCTGTCAGTGAATCATTCCCATTATTACATGCTGCTTCACCCAAATCAGCCTTCAATATACAAATGTAGGTTTAACTTTGGATTACTAAAAGATGCAGCCTCTGCTCCTCTTTAGTCAGCAAGACATTTGAATGCACTAAATAAGAAATAATAATAATAAAAAAAAAATCCTATTGAACAGAATATGTCCAAATCTGGGCAGTGATGACACAGAAACCCTCTTCCCCAAAAATCCATGGGCACTTTGTCACTAGTGAGAACTTCTTTGGTACTACAGCAGATTTGATTAGTAAAGAAGGACCAAGCTCCTTCTTCTGAGCTCCTGATGCTGGATGAGAGCCAATATGAGACCACCTGAAATTAAGGTACATATTTACATATTTAGGTTCAATTTCAGAGTAACCTGAATAGAGCTCAGAACCCATTAGCATTAGGTATTGGTGTTTTCGGAAAGGAACCGTATGATTTGCGGGAACCTTTATCACCGGGCAGCACAAATCAGTTAGAAAGCCCCCTTAAAAGATTAATAATGGTTGTCACCCATTCAGCTCTTAGACGTGACTCTCTTGTTGCAGTGACTAATAATAGGCATAGAAATGTCAAAATATCCAAGGAATTTTAAAACTCAAAACTGTACAATTTTTGGATGCACGTTTGCTTATTCTACCCATGAAATAATGAGATCATTATTGTTAGTAAATAAGCCAACAGGCTCTGCCAACTGTCCAAGCTGTTTGTCATGGCAGGGATCCTGTCAATGCTCAGCAGTTATGTGCAGTGTATACTATCACTATAAGTTTCTATTCAAATTCTGTGACAGCTCATATTTACTCATGAAGTTATATTTTTACCATCTTTAAGCTAAGAATTATTCTTACAAAAAAATAATTAATAGCAGCCCTAAAAACAATTAGAATGTTCTGCCCCTTTATAAAGAATGAGGTAATTTTTTACCAAAATCAGGACTAGTCCAGGCCAGGAGAATAAGGTCACGCAACTTCCATGGACCCCAACTGCACAGAACATCCAGGACTATATTGCAATAGAATGGATTGTCTGGGTAGCAACATTATTGATACATCATTCTAGTGGAAAAAAAATCAAAAACACAACACATATACTTCTTAAATCATATCAATGTTGACTGGAAGGCCTTGGCCATTCCACTTGCCAAACTAAACTGGATCATGACAAATTACAAATATCCTGTACCTTGCACAACAATATGGATACATTTTACAGGACTTGGGACCCGTGGATAGCCTACACTCAATTCTAATTTTTCCGTGAGAACCCTTTACTATTTTTGAGTCTTTCATCCTGTCATTGTCCCCCACTCCCACTTTTTAGTGGTACCCATAAGAGGTATTCATTTTACCTTCTACATATTATTTTTAGTTTGAATACATTTTGACTTTTTATTGAGGAAATTTTTGTGCACATTTGACAATGCTACCATTAATGTATCTTTTCTGCTTGAATAATTGTCATGTTACTTTTTTGTTCTTTTATGTTTATTTTGATGATAAATTTTGTATTGGATTATTGCTGTTCTCTTCTTCTTTCATAAATAATTTTATTAATGTAATTACAGTTCTATTGAGGTTTTATTTTAATTTGTATCCAGCTGAAGAGAATGTTTTTGTATTTGTTGTTACTGTATACAAGAAGTTTTATTGTGTAAGCGTTCCGAATATCTGTTTTGTTATATCTTTACATAAATATTTTGGGTTACAACACAACTATTGTAATTCATTTCTGAAAAATTTCAATAAAACCTTTGAAATACAAATTGATGTTGACAAAAGTTGGATGGCCCCGAGGTCCTCAATTTTGCTGTGGTATTTATATATCATTATGTCCCGGGGGATTTCTAATCATCTATTGAGACACCAAACTGCAGCAAAGAAATATCCCCTTGTATTTAAATCTACTTTGTAAATGCCAATAAATTAAACATATATAAGAATAATGTGGTGGAAAGATGTTTTCCATGACAAACCATCCTATTTGCTCTGCCTATACCAACACTGCCATTTGACTCCAGTTGCACAATAGCCCTGCAATGGTCACAGATTGTTCAGGTTTGATTATTCTTCCTCCAGTGAGCTTCCGCGTTAGCAGCCACATTTTGTGCCTCTGTCATACTCAGCTGCCCCCCAGGTCCTTGAGTTGGTTTATGGAATCTGGGTAACAACCATTCTCAAATTGTCATTCTCAGCCTATCACATTTTGACATGTTAAGATCACATTCCTCTGCATCACAGCAAACTGGAGTAGTCACTACCACAAGTGAATGTACCTACAAGTTGGTTCTGTAAAAAGATTTATTTCAAGTGGCAGAAACCTTGCTTGATATAACCTGGCTTAAAATTGCAACACTGGCTGGGTCAGTAGCCACAAATCAAAAGTACTTGAAGGTAAAGAGATGTCAAGGTTGAGAAAGAGAAAAGGGTAAACCCAGAATCAGCACCAGGAAGACTAAGTAGCAGGATTTTTTTGGAATACATTTAATAAGGAGTTGATTCAACCTTAACTAAAGCAGTCTAATTTCAAGTTACTATTTACCCATAATAGAAAAAGTGTACTAGTCTGATATTTATAGGTAGACAGTCCTAATGCTCATTCTACCGATCCTGTATATAACTGTTTATGGTTGCCAAGCTACAAGCAACTTTCATGATTAAAGACCTAAGTGCCTGAGGGAGATGAAATCTGTACACAGCATCCACTATACTATCCATTATCGCACAGCTAAGAAACAATAAAACAAGAACACTGCTTGACCTGATGAAGAGGAAAATTCTCTTGAAAGCTAGTCTTGAAATAACTACATTATTTCAAAAAAAATCCTGAAACACCGAAAAGCAAATTCCATCATATACCCTGGCAAACAATGTCATACCTACTTTGCTTGTAGCTTCATTATGGCCTTCTTTTAGCTTGGCCAGGAACCATTCATAAAATGCTTAGCTAGATGGTAAAACTCAATTTGTATTTTATAAAATATAATGTTCTGAAATATATACTATAGTAGTGATACACGATGACGGAGGAGGATTTTGTGTGTCAAGAACCTGGCCTGCCCTAACGGACTTTTGGGCCCAGATCTTTTGGTAATTACTATGACATACAAAAATCCTTCATTTTGGAATCTTTCATCAATTTATATAAGTTCCTGTCCCACGCAAGATATGATATCTGCAGGTCTCATCCCCTGATCAGCCTTAAACAATCACTGGCTGATGAATAGAATCACATTAATTATACCGTTAGAGTGGGGCATCCTGGCAAAAGGTGGGATATATTATTATTAATATTACAGAGTTTATATAGCGCCGACATAATATGCAGCGCTGTACAAAGTCCATAGTCATGACACTAGCTGTCCCTCACAATCTAATACCATAGTTATATGTCTTTGATGGAGTCTAAGGTGATTTTTTTTGGGAGGGAAGCCAATCAACCTAAATGCATCTTTTTGGAATGTGGGAAGGAACCAGAGTACCCGGAGGAAACCCACAATCTAGTGTCCCTATGGTAGTCATATGCTAAAGTCAGTTTTGGGGGGAACTAAATTAATCCACCTGCATGTTTTTAAAATGTGGGAGGAGTACCTGGAGAAAAATCACGCAAACATGGGTCAGTTGTGTAAGTTGTGTTAGAAGCATGAGAATTAGGCAAGCGTAAAGACCTGAGCTAGTTTGAAAAGGATCAAATTGTATCTGGATGACTAGGTCAGAGCATCTCTAGAACAGAAGGACACATGGGCTGTAGATGCAGGATTAGTACCTGCCAATAGTGCTCCAAGGAAGGATCCTATTAACCAACCAATAGGAAGGAACCTATTAACCAACAACAGGGTCATGGGTACCCAAAGTTGGAATAGGGAAGGAGGGTGGAGCAGTATATCTGGTGGGATCCCACAGAAGAGATACAAAAGCACAAAAAAAAAAAAAAAAACACAATGCATCGCAGCTTGTCCACCAATGAAATTGCCTGAAATGGGCATGCAAATGCCATACCATAGAACAATGGAAGAATGTGTTGTGGTCTTATAAGTAACATTTTCCTTTAGATAATGTTTATGGCTGTGGGCATGTGAATTGTGGGCTGCTAACATACCACCAGACATCTTGTAGAATTAATTCTTCACAAGGTTAGTTCTGTATACAGTATTAAGCAGATGGTTTAAATGTTTTAGCTGATCTGTGTACTAGTATTGATTTAATTCCCTTTCTTATCTAGACCAATAGCAGGCTGGAAGCTCTACTTTCCCGCAGAAATAAAAAGCTTTTTTTAATAAAAAGAACGTTTTTAAAGCTGGATTGTAATGGAATTCATCTGGGCACAGATTACATTTTTTTCATCAAAAATTGTCTAAATTTTTAACTGTAGTTTAATATTTATTGTTCATACTCTGGAAAAATCTGCCCTAATCAGAAAGTCACCAGGCTTCTAAAATATCTGAAAAATGCAACTGCTCATTATGTTTCCCTGTCATATGTCACTTTTTACTGCTCAGTCCACTCCAGCCTTAGGGGTCAGAAAAAATACCACAGCACACCTTGCATTAGAATTTTTTTGACTTAAAATACATTTTAACAGTGGAGATTTTTTATTACCCTTTCAGCAGAGTAAAGTAACGGAATTGTGCAAAAAATACTCAGAATTAGAAAGCCAGGCTGGACTACATTATGTTGGTAATAACTAGTCATGTGATGAGCGAGTCTCCTTCAAGAGATATAGTTAAAGGACTTTAAAGATGTAAAGGAATGAAGCCAGTGCATCCCTACACATCAAAGAAATAAACTGAACAATAATCTGTACTAGTAACACTGGAATAAAAGATCTCATTGGAATAATGCCATGCAGGAATTCCCACAGGATAGTCAATATAAATACTTTAGATCTTGCTAGTCTCAGTTCGAAGATTATACTATTAGTATTCCTTTGATTAGCCAATTACAAGAAAAAATTGTCTCACATGCTCACATAATTAGCACTGAACTGTGTTGTGTTAGGACATTCTCGACTCCCATGTTGTTGATTTACTGGTCGATATTTTTCATCAACCAAAATATTTTGAACAAGAACATTTCTTGTCATTCTGGCTATAGAATTTGGACTTCCATGTATGGTACCGGGATTGCTTGAACTATGCTGGATTTACACAGGTCCTAGAACTGGGTGAGTGACCACATGAATAATTGAAATCTGTACCTACCCGTGAATCTCCGCACACAGCGCTACAATTGCTAATACATATGGCTGTACCTTACTCAGTATGCTGTTTTTTTTAACTTTTATACTACTCCGGTCTGTTCATTGTATTGTACTTTTGCATAAGGCTGTAATGCCCCCTCTCACCTGTAATGCACATCTCTTCTCATACACTCTTTTCCTTCCCTCATACCTCATTAATGTGCATATCTTACCTCCCCCCTCTAGTATCTCCTGTACTACACATCTCTTCCCCAGTGCACCCTGCATTGCATCTCTTCTCCTTCTCCCAGCTTCTCCCTGTGCATAGTGGGACAGAATGAGCCTGTGCCGGAGTTACGTCATCCTGGCCTGGTCAATCAAAATGGCAAAAAAATTGAAAGGAGGAAGTGAAGAAGGAAGAAGATGGCGGTGCTCTGCGAGGGAATGGGGATAGGTGCCAGCGCAGCCAAAGTACCTAAGAGGAAGCCCTAGATATTTATTTACACAAAATTTCATCTACATTTTTATAAACTATATACAATGCATAAGCAAAACAATATTTAAGTAATATTTCAGAAATAGGTCAGCACTGGGTGAGGCTATGTTGCGATTAGCAGCATAAAACTGTGGTGTTTACTGTTCCCCAGGGCCTACTGTCTACAGCTGACACCCTGGAAAATGTCTGCAAAATCTGCTAGTCTGAACATTGCCTAAATGTTTTCTGTGACCATAAGACAGTAAAATAAAAGTGTGGAAACTCTAAACACAAAGGTTATCTGGAAATATTGTAAAAGATTAGTGACAACAGTATTGTACACAGAGACCATAGAAATCAATGAAGTCTAAATATTTTCACCCAGCTTTTATTATTCACACAGAAAATCAAATCCCAAGCTCATTCACATATTTTCTTATTAAATCTAATGCAAAATGTGCAAATTTTGGGGTAGAAGTTGGGTTGATCTTGGGTGAAAACATTTATAAATAGATCACAAAGAAAATTATTGGTTTGATATTCTGACTAATATATCAACTGTGGAAATCTGATCAATACAGAAACTATGTTTTCATACCATTGGTGTCTGGTAAATGGAGCAATCAATTTATTATGGAGTTATCACTTTTGAATTTGGGATGCAGATCCCAAACAGGATGTGACACTGGATTTCAGCAATGGTCCTCTCCTTACTCTTCCATAAAGCTTGCTGCATCTAAATTCCAGTTCTTCCATGAACATTCTCCCCTATCTGGGGTCTTTTTCTAGCTTTTTCTAATTTTGACTAACGCCATAGTTACCTACCTAGTCACCAAGTACGTCCTTCTCCACACACAGTAACGTAGGCACCACATGCTTTTTAAAAATAGATTTTTCTGACAGATATGGAAATGACCAATAACAGGTATACTTATAAATATTTATATTAACAAAAAAACAGAATAGGTATTCTTGATTCCAGCCCCTTGACTCTTCTGTAAAGACTAGAATGGGAACTAAGGGCCAGTTAGGTGCGCTGGATGCTTGTGTGTTGACCATTTGCATGCTAAAGGAGAAAAGAGCATAGAAATTCCTGATTAGTTTCTTACTCTTCCTTTACTGTCCAATCACAGGCTGAGGGCAGGGAGGGGACCAGGCCATTTACCTTATAAATTTATCTGTGCCAAGAATTGCCTACATACTATTAGAACGGTGCATCTTTCTGACCTAGTCAAAAGTAAAATGACTTTGTCATAAAACTTTGTAATGGGTTTGGAAGAATGGGTATAGGGTTTACTTTTGAATATTTATAGATGGCATTTCTTTAGTTGCAAAGTGTTGAGATAACATTGCAGGATTCTGTTAATTTGTGTTGCTGGTGCATGGGGGAAGCATGGCTCAGTTCCAGTTAGCTCATTTGAATACACTAGTTCCTTCCGGCAAAAGATTACATTGATCTGTAGGCACTAGGTAAGTCATGCATGGAAAAGCTAATCACTCAAGTGAGTCTAATGAAAAAGCCAGAGGGATATGGGAAATTTGCCAGGGATATATGTATAATGGCGGAAGGGCGGAAACACCAACACTGCTGATAAGATACTGTACTGTCCACTACATATCATGCAAAACCATTCCGCAAAGACTGCATGTAATGCTGTATTTGTGTATATACAGTTAGGTCCATAAATATTTGGACAGAGACCACTCTTTCTAACTTTGGTTCTGTACATTACCACAGTTAATTTTAAATGAAACAGCTCAGATGCAGTTGAACTGCAGACTGTGAGCTTTAATTTAGTGGGTTGAACAAAAAGATTGCATAAAAAATGTGAGGAACTAAAGCGTTTTTTTTTTAACACACTCACTTCATTTCAGGGGCTCAAAAGTAATTGGACAAAATAAAAAGCTGAAAATAAAATGTTCATCTCTAATACTTGGTTGAAAACCATTTGCTGGCAATGACAGCCTGTAGTCTTGAACTCATGGACATCACCAGATGCTGGGTTTCCTCCTTTTTAATGCTCTGCAGGCCTTTACTGCAGTGGCTTTCAGTTGCTGTTTGTGGGCCTTTCTGTCCGAAGTTTAGTCTTCAACATGTGAAATGCATGCTCAATTGGTTCAGATCAGGTGACTGACTTGGCCATTCAAGAATATTCCACGTCGTTGCTTTATTAAACTCCTGGGTTGCTTTGGCTGTATGTTTTGGGTCATTGTCCATCTGTATTATGAAACGCCTCCCAATCAATGTGACTGCATTTAGCTGGATTTGAGCAGACAGTACGTCTCTGAACACCTCAGAATTCATTCGGCTGCTTCTGTCCTGTGTCACATCATGGGATAACCACTAGTGTCCCAGTGCCACTGGCAGCCATGCACTCCCAAGCCATCACACTGCCTCCGCCATGTTATACAGATGATGTGGTATGCTTTGGATCATGGGCTGTTCCACGTCTTCTCCATAATTTTTTCTTGTCATCATTCTGGTAAAGTTGATCTTGGTTTCATCTGTCCAAAGAATGTTTTTCCAGTACTGTGCTGGCTGTTTTAGATGTTTTTGAGCAAAGTCCAATCTAGCCTTTCTGTTCTTGAGGCTTATGAGTGGCTTGCACCTTGCAGTGCACTTGGATATCGATACGCCTATCCCCTGGAGGGTGTTGTTCACTTGGTTGGCTGTTGTGAAGAGGTTTCTCTTTACCATGGAAATTATTCTGCGATCATCCATCACTGTTGTCTTCTGTGGACCTCCAGGTCTTTTGGTGTTGCTGAGTTCACCAGTGCTTTGTTTCTTTCTCATGATGTACCAAACTGTAGATTGTGCCACTCCTAATATTGTAGCATTTCTCAGATGGGTTTGTTTCTGTTTTTGCAGCTTAAGAATGGCTTGTTTCACCTGCAAGGAGAGCTCTTTAGACCGCATGTTGTCTGTTCACAGCAAAATCTTCCACATACAAACATCCCCCTCTCAAATCAACTCCAGGCCTTTTATCTGCTTAATTGATAATGACATACCAAAGGAATTGCCCGCACCAGGCAATGAAATAGCCTTTGAGTCAATTGTCCAATTACTTTTCAGCCGCTGAAATGAAGTGATTGTGTAAATAAAAAAGCTTTAGTTCCTCATATTTTTTTGCAATCTTTTTGTTCAACCCACTGAAATGAAGCTGAAAATCTGCAGTTCATCTGCATCTGAGTTGTTTCATTTAAAATTAATTGTGAAAATGTACAGAACCAAAGTTAGAAAAAAAGTTGTCTCTGTCCAAATATTTATGAACCTAACTGTATTTCTGGTACACTGGAAACAAAATCTGTTACCTGATTGCCAGTTACATTAGAGTGATTTTTCTCTAGAGCCTCTGCTTTCAGAAAAAAAAATGGAGCACAGGTTTGGATTAAAAACATAATATACTCTGCATACTTGCTGTGATATATTGAGCATGTTGATGCTGGTTACCTCCTGCCAAAAGGTCAGCCTATACAAATACAGGAAACCCATGTATACTTGTAGCCTTTCCTGAAAAGATAATTAGACTGATATCTCAGCCTATGAGAAAATCAATAATTCACTTTACCTTCCAATGTAATTTTCTGGCAGCATTAAAATTTTAGGAATAGAAGACAAAAGAGCTATAATAAAGATATATGCCTATACAGACATCTAGTTCTCTCTTTATAATTAAAATAACCAGTATGACCAAAACGTTTCCCACAAAAGAGGATTCTTTCTTAAATCAACTACAGCCTAGACATCTCTCACAAAAAGGATCATCTTCTCCAGATTGTGTAAAATATGTTGCTGCAAACAAACATTTATTTCTGACCTGTAAAAGGGACAGATTACAAGAACATGGGATAATACACCAATACCTAAAAAGTCAGTCAGAAACCAATGCCTTGTTAGATGATATACCTACCTGTTCAGTTCGCAGCTTCCATCCTCTCCTCGTGCCCTAATGAACGGAGAGAGTGTTACTCCAATCAGCAGGAAAAGAATTCAAGTGAGGTTGTCACTGCAGTGTTTTTGGATCTTTAATCTTTCTATCAACTGTACCTCTTTTGGACCTGAATCATTTAGACACTTTTCAATTATGATTGTGCTACTTTTCTTTCTGATCTAAGAATAAGTCTACTTATATCAACCGAAGCTTCCATTATTAACCAAAGTTCTATGGATCCCTGGGGTTCTTCCAGGTAGGGGTTCAATTACAAATGTATGAATGACATTCAGTCTGATGGCCCTTACTAGTTCAGAGCTAATGCGCCTTAGCAGAGTCAAAACCAATGAGCTTTTCAGTTCTCTGAAAGATTGGCATACCATCACTGTAAGGGTGGCATTCTTCCCACTAAACATCAATGTAAAGTGTATTTCTTCCTCTGACCCTAAAGAATTGTTTTTAGAAGGTGTGTTTTTTTTATTTCTAGGACTAATTTAACCTCTTCCAGGAATGGGTAAGCGGCACTCTGTCCCCTTGTACTCATTCCCCAGGGTTAGGGGGCAGATATATGGAGCCCTCCTTATTACAGGGAGCTTCCAGATTCCAAATAATCTCTCTGCCCACAGACCTCCAGAACAAAAGGGATTACATAGTGGGAATGAGGTTTTCTCCCCCAACAAAGGCCCTTGCAACCATAAGGGTTCTGCTTTTTGTTAAAAGGTAATGTTTTTTGCTCCTTCCAATTATACTTTTTATGGATAGGAGAGGGTACACATGCTTGCCGACGCATTCCTTATTCAAGAAGGTTCCAAATCTATCAAAAGGGCCTAGTTTCCACTGCAAAATCAATGGTCCAAAATAACGAAACTGCCCCTAGAGCAAATCCAAGCTAATCTGATTTAGGATGTTTTGATGGGAGAAGTTGCAGAGAAAAACACACAAAAGAAAAACTGGAGAAAGAGTAAAAGTGAATCTGACAGGGAAAATGAATAAACTAAATAAAAAAAAGTACTGACTCCACAAACAAAAATGTATAAACAGACACCCCCAAGAGTGCTTTGGAACAAGAATGCAAACATACATATTTATCCTTAAAAAAAATAATAACCTTGTAATAAATATATTTGTCTATGTTCACTATTTACATAAATGTTGCACTTCTTGTATCTTAGATAATCTGACTACATTTATATCAGTCAAGGTCTATAAATTGCTACATCTGAGGTCTATAGGTCTGTTACCAAACATGTCCCTGTCAGCTTAGGTTACAATAGGTCCTACTGACAGCTGGCCCTGTACACACAGTGTTCTCACTAATGTTTCAGCACAGATGACTATATTGTCTGATACAGAATGGTGTACCCTCTAGTGGCTACAAGATAGCATAGAAATCATGTAACAAGCTTGTCAAATATATTTGAACTTCGGTTCCAACAAGCTTTACAGAACCTAAGAAAACCGTCCTATCAGGTGCATCAGTAAAAACCTCTAATGATGTGTGCAGGCTTTCGGAAGAAATGGCAGTATTCTTCATTCTCCTATGAGACAGGTAGAAGAGCATTATAATGTTGTAAATGCCACCTGCAAGGATGATAAAGACACTGCCCGACACAAGCATCAACAGTATAAATGTCCTGCATATTCATTTTAAGGTTGGTGATTATACAAACAAAATTTGATGTGGAGGCTGAAAGGGGGTTAATTAAGCTTTTATCTAACTTTGTTTTTTTTTTTTTTTAACAGTGTACAGTTGTAAAAAATTGGTTGTTGTTACCTTTTGTTTATTATTTGGAAAAACTCAATAAAAACTAAATTTTTTCAAATAAAAATGTTTCCTAGATTTTTTTTGAAAAGAAATAAAAAGCTCTAAATATCTAACATGACTTTAGACTTAAAAAAGAAACAATATCCCTCTAAATCAACTCAGTGGTGGACATACCATTGTTGTAGACTACCGTGTTTCCCCGAAAATAAGACCTACCCCGAAAGTAAGCCCTAGCATGCTAATCATGCAAGGGTGAAATATAAGCCCTCCCCCGAAAGTAAGCCCTATTGGCTTCTTCGGAGGGTGTGGTCACGTGGTACACGGAGGGATACCAAGAGGAAGGAGGGAGCAGAGAGAGAGAGAGAGCAGGAGATTTCAAAAGCACTGGAGCAAGGGGTGAAGAAATGTAAATAAATATATATATATATATATCTGTGAGAAAAATAAGACATCCCCTGAAAATAAGCCCTAATGAGATTTTCAGAGGTAAAATAAATATAAGACACTGTCTTATTTTCGGGGAAACACGGTATGCATCCCTGGAACCTTGGGACCCACTGGCATTATCTAAATTGAGCTTCTGTTACACAGATCTGGACAATGCTCACTTCTAGGACAGGTGAGAAGAAATGAAAGGCATTCATCATGATTTTCTTAATTGTGCCCTGGCCTTTAATATTTGGTGCCAGACACAGTCCCTATGTCCTCTACCCAAATATTGCAAAGGCTAATCTTCATCTGTATCTATCCATAGTGCATACTTGAGCAGCGAATAAAAGTGGATTCCAAAATAGTTTATTCTTTTACACAAAGGCCTTTTGGAATTTTGCTAAACTAGATGACAGAGAGGGTCCACACAACCAACCTGTAATGGCAGAAAAAAAGGCATCAATCTGTAAAAGAATGAGGAAAAAGGCTAGTATCACGGGACAGGTCTATATCGGTCTCTAATACAAATTAGAAATTCTTTCCACAATGAGCATCTTGAACAAAATGAATCTGGCCTGGAAAAGTTGAGCCAGTCTTCATTGTCTTGCATTTTTAAGAAATATTATAACTACAAGATGATAACACATACAGTTTAGTGTTGCTTCAAAAAAATGAAACGTCTGCAGCAGCATGTAGCTTTTAAAGCAAACACAAAGTGCTGTCAAATGCTTCAGTAAAGAAACTGAATTCCTCTGTCTATTGGATCTGCCCACAAAGTGTCAGCCTAATTTGTGAACAGGCAAATGCTGTAATTTAAAGGATTGTTTTTCATTGAATTTTTAGAACTATGTGTTTTATATGACAAGCCTTGAAAAGGAAAACAGGTACACTCCAGAAAGATTCTCTGTATGACATGAAGAACCACTGCACAATTTAATTTTACACCTGTAAAGCAAAAAAACTTCAACTATTACTCATACAAATAAATGGCAACATCAAAGATGCTTTGTGTGTACAATTGGCGCTTTTGCCCCCAACAGGTTCTGTCATTTCAGGACTGCACGTCCTTGTCTGGATCTGCACTGTAAACCTAGCGCACGTTAAACCTATTTAAAAGGGTTGTGCGGGTATGTGATTAGGGAGCGCATTTTCAGTGTGTCGGTTGGCTTGTCAATTGGCTAATTAACCAACATGTTTTCATATCAGATACTGAACTGTCTGTGGAGCAGAATCTTTGAAGCGGTCAAACACAGTGAAACGTAGATAAACAGAAAGAGGTATGATATACTTGCCATGTTAAAATATCACTCTGACTTAGAACCAATGTATGATGCTTGGTATTAACACCAATGAAAGTGATATGCTGGTAAAAAAAAACCTCTGTTTTAGGCTACAATGACATATTTTAGGTGCTTTGGGCCTGATTTATTAAAGCTCTCTAGGATTGGAGAAGGTAGGCTATCAAAGATGGGTGATTCAGCAGTCCTGGAATGGACTTGTTGAAATCAGTTAATTTTATTTGGCAAATGTTTTCAATCCTAGACCAGATCTACTCTGGGATTGCTGGGTTTCCCACGATAGTGTACTATCTTGCATTGCACTAACTTGCATAGTTACATAAGTCAGTTGGTTGAAAAAAGACATAAGTCTATCAAGTTCAACCACTGGGGAAACATATCCCAGATAAAAACCCTATGCACATAGTTCATCCAGGGAGCTTTGTTTAATCTTGGAAAGCTTTGATAATGTGTGTGTGTTTGGCAGTAAAAAAAAAAAGTCTTTGGTTAGCTCATCATATTGGATTAAAGGGTAATATACATAAAGAAAGTATAGGAAAACAGAGCCTGAATGTCAATAGGGTGTAGGTGTCAAAACAGCTGCCAAGGGTAGGTTTCTGGCATTTATGGAGACCTAACCTTATGGTTTACATATATAATTTACCGCAACATTTTTCAGAAGGGTTTAGAATGGTATCTTGACATGAAGCAGTTGGTATCCTAAAACGATATTATAGAAACATGTAAAATATATAAAAATGCGTCCACAATGGGTAAAATAAAAATCCTGCATTGAAGCAGAGGTGTGAAAGGACTAAAAGGTTAATGCATCATATCGAAAGGTTAATGCACTGCTGGTAATTTTACTCCTAAAATTAAATATTTAATATTCATGAATTTTCATATTCTAAAGCACCAATCTACTGCAATTCATAATGACCACTAGAAATGCATTACTGGAAACAGAAAATTAACATCCTGTATACGGTAAATACGGTTACAGCAAAATGTGTTAATAGCACTTTTCAAATATATCACAATACCAGGTAACGATCCCTTCCAAAATTCTGATTATATTTCTAGGAATTTGTTCATTTTCCCACAGATTGCAGAATACTTTATAAAAAAACATTTTCCAAGTGCTGACAACCATGGCACTGGTTTCTTTCTTGCATATTTGTGTTATGCTCTGAGCTTCTCTAGTTTTCTTACTTTCCTGCTGCTGTGCAAGACAAGGAATACATCTGATTCTATCTCAGGAAACAATGACACAATTAGAACTCCTAACTAAATAAAAGACAATCCACTGTAAAAATATATATATGGCTGCCCAATGTTGTTATAGAAACTACAGATAATATTCCTGTAGAAATGACATAATGGGGAAGGATCTGCATATAAATAATGTGAACATTGTACAATTTATATTGTAAATGTTATTCTTTGTGTTTCTATCCCTTGTGCCAATCTATACGCAGTAAGAAGCAAGCCATGCAAAAAGTCTGAATTGGTCTGGTTATCAATACGCATAATGGCATTTAAAAGGGGTTATCTACTTAACTACGGCTGGAAAAGTACACAATTTTACCCTGTGAATGGGTTACTGTAAAAATTCAACAACAGTGAGTATTCAGATTCCTTGTAAGAAAAAGCAATAGTTTTACAGCCTTTTTATGCTGCATTTTACTGGTATCTATAAGAGTCAAATTCAGAATGATAAAGCAGCATGAAACCTTAACTGAGAGCATTTCTCTCCTACTCACATACATTCACATTAGCATTTGTGCCTTTCATTGTTCTAAATAGACAGCAATGTCTCTGTTTATCCCCTGAGCTTCTGCTATACTTTAGCATTGCAGGGCCAGGGAAAGCAGAAGATGACCCCAAATGTTATATTCCTAATAAGAAATACACAAATATAATCACATACAACACTTATTAGTGGTGGAGTGGTTTTATACATGAACAATCAATATATTTTTTTTTAGCTAAACCCTTAATATTTTAGCTGCTCTTTCCTCATACAGCACGAATTGTTTTTTTGCTAGGAAAGGCACTTTGACAGCTTCTGATTCCGTACTTTGTGTAGACCAGCCAGACGTTAGTTATTACCTAATTTCAGAACCCAAAATGTGTGTACATGCCGTATGTAACATCTACCTAAGGGTTATATGATATTCCCCATAGTTGGGATTCACAGAGACATACCAAATATTACTAACCACAATGCACTGCATAGGAGATTAGACTGACTTCTATACAAGAAGTTTTCACAGGAGCCCAGAAGTAATGCTTATGTTACATTCCCTTTCTAAATATATGCAGAAGGTCCCTGCCTGGCACAGATAATACTTGTAATGAGGTCCCACGGGCAATACTTTTAAGTGATTAGAAATTATATTTCCTAGTTGCTCTATTCAGTCTGGTAGGGGGTAATCTGTCTATTACATTGCAAAGTGTAAAAGGCTTAGAGAAAGAAGCTGGACGAAGATATGGACTTTAGAAGGCTGTGTATATAAACAGCATAAGACATTTAAACAGAAAAACCTCAGTGGGCATGGGGATTCAGATATGGAACCCTTGGAATGACCCTTGGGCAGCACGGTGGCTCAGAGGTTAGCACTCTGGCCTTTACAGCACTAGGTCCCAGGTTCACATTGCAGCCAGGACAATATCTGCATGGAGTTTGCAGGTTCTCCCTGTGTTTGTGTGGGTTTCCTCCCACATTCCAAAAACATGCAGTTGGCTTAAGCTGCGTACACACCTGCAATTTTTCTCGTTGGAAAGGATCTTTCACGATCCTTTCCAACGAGAAAAGACTGCACGATGCATGAACGATGCTGTACATACAGCACCGTTCATGCTCTATGGAGAGGGGAGGGGGAGAGCGACGGAGCGGCACCCTGCTGCGCGCTCTCCCCTTCCCTTTCATTAGGATCGGTTGTCGTCCATCGTCCATGGATCCGCCAGGACGGTCGTCGGACGATGGACGACGACCGACTGTACACACGGCAGATTTTCGCCCGATAATTGGCCGATACCGATAATCGGGCGAGAAAAATTTGCCGTGTGTACGCAGCTTTAGTTGGCCTAATTTACCCCCCCCCCCCCGAAAAAAATGAGATTAGACTGTATAAAAGACACATGACTGAGCACATTAGATTAGTAGGGACATTAGATTGTGAGCCCCTTTGAGAGTCAGCTAGTGGCATGACTGTGGACTTTGTAACTTGCTGAGTAATATGTCACCAAAAATGTGGACAGGATGTGGAAACAAATAACTGCACATTAGACATTTAGTTGTTAGACCAAAAAATGACTTCAGAAAAAAGTAAATACAACACGGTTGATAGCATTCAGAAAGAACATCTGGCAACCCCAAGTGTTGCAACCTGCTGGTTCTCAAAGTTCCTGATTGCAGAGAACATATCTACTGTTTGGGAACTCAATCGTACAGCCAAAACAATGAACAATGACATTATCTGATTAGGTGAAAATTTTGCAGGAGAGCAAATCATCATAAGGCTAGATACACACGTGCAATAATTTTCGTTTGAAAACTAATTATTCACCAATTATTCCCGATTATTGTGAGTGATGGTATTGTGCACAATTTTGTACATGCTGTAATGATACGATCGTTCACATATAATTCACCAATAATGTACACACTAGGAATGTTCCTTTGAACGATCGTTCAAAAGATGCAGGAAGTGACATGTACAGGAGAAAGTGTATCACAAAACAACCATTCACACAACAGATTACCAATGGTCGTTCGTTTGAAGTGAGATTCCTCGTTCGTCGGCGTCGTTGAGCACTTTTTTGTTACCAATTATTGAATGATCTTTTGTGGATCATTCGTTTCCAACTACAATTATTGCACGTGTGCACGCAGCCCTAATGCAAACCATGTCAACATATGTCACATATCTTTCAAACCGAAAGATATGCAGAGCAAAGCTGACTAGAAGAGCTGATCATTCATGTTCCATATCACTAATCAGCAGTTGTAATGGCTTGCAACCCTAGAACACCATCTTTCCCTGATCCAAAACCTGTTAGGTCTTCATTTAGGATGCATGAAGATATTATTGATATTATTGGAGCTCATTAACTCACATTTTTTCTGGGAAAAAGCTGGTGGCTACTCCATTGCATAAGGAATGTAAAATACAATGTGAGCAATACGGGCATATTTATAAAGTAGTTAAACTGACATTTACCAAACATTCACTGTGGATACATCTTTCTGGAACATGTTTTGTCTTTTAAAATGCTACTAGTACAGAACAACATACTGATACTGCCAGAAAACTGGCAAGTTCCTAACTTCCTGTTTAAAAGCACTGCTTCTGTTGCCCTGAAATCAAACAGTGTTATTATCCCTGCCCAAATTCTCCTTTGTTGGACTATAGAACACCCCCTCCAGAACACATGTAAGCTCATAACATAATGGGAATTTCAGTGCAGAAGAGGTATTAAGTTGTCAGCTAATTACAGAAAGTTAATAGCTCACTGGATTTTTGGCAGTATTAGTCATTATTCCAAATTTTCACTTTTAAAAAGGGATAAAGTTTGGGAAATATGCATATATTGCAGACATGTACTGAGTATGCTTTTTCTTAGCCAGAACAAACAATTTAATGTTGTATAATTTTATCCACTATGCCCACTGGAAAAATTGTAGCTCTAGTCGTTTTTGGTTCTAACTGATCCCAATAGTAAATAATGGTACACCATAGGAAAAAAAATCACATTCATAGCAGATGAATGACTCTGGTGCTATTTTGTGCACCTGACTGCAGACATGAATATAGAATGATCATAAACGCAAAGCAATTTCACATTTCCTCTGTGGAAATCAGCAACATTTAAACATTATGCATAATGGATACTTTAGGAGTCTGTATGTCAATAGAGTGTTTTCCATAAAAAATTCAACGTTGGCTAAAAAAAAAAAAAAAAGGCTTGCCAAGCACCCCTAAAAGCTTTGTCCACAACACCTACTATATATCGGTATTATAATGCAAAGCGAACAGCATTGACTGCAATACTTACTAGTGCACATACAAGTACAAGGAGCTGCAATCATGTCCTAAAACATACTAACTGGTAATATGCTAAATGCTTCACAAATATCTTATTAGACAGTTTCTTGCTATTTGATTAGTCTTGGAATTCATGATAAAGCATTTTAGCTATAAACACTTTGGACCCTATAAGATTACAGCTGTTATGCCGTCACTGCTGACTTTTAATTGAAGCATCCACATTAAGCCAACGCATAGCAGTCCTTAAAAATTCTACAGTCATTGGAACCCTATAAACAGCAAGACTCCACTCGCTGTGCTTTTTTATGCTTTTTGTTCACTTTTGATGGGTCCTAGGCAAGAATCAGCATGACAGCTCCAGACAAATCTTTAATTACAAGTTAACAATTGCTACCACTATACTTGCCTGATAGATTCTCTTTAAATACTGAAAGTCATATTCTAAGCTTTTTTCAGATGTATTTTTTTATAGCCTGTAAAAATGTTGCTGAAAAGGTACGTGCACTTTGGCTGCATTAAGTCTGCCCGAGACTCATACTGGGCTGTGTATGGAGCATAAACAATTTTATCAGGGGACCAGCATCTCGAAAAATCAGGCATGGTAAAATGACTCTCCAATCTATTTATTATAAATCACTATTCCATTCTGCTGACTGATTGAATGGATGCACTGCAATGCATGGAAATGAAAAGGAACAGTTGAAACGTTCAGTTCATTAAAATTTTAGAATGCTTTGGTGTGAACTTCTGTGTAGTGAATCTCTAGAAATAAAGTGTTCTATTTTTAATCTATCTAACCCATATTGCATGAAACGCACCAAGATGTAACCATGTGTTAAAAGATTTCCATTGGAATAAATGAATAATTCAAGGGGTGGAGAAAACAGCATCAGCAGAGAGGACAACATCTAAGTGCCAACAAGGTGCCCAGCAGTTTGGTTCATTCACCTAATAGTCACTTGGAAGTCAATAAGAAGCATTAAATGTACATCAGTTAGGGAAAATGGCTGTTTGTATTATTTAGGCTTAGTTTACATGGACGTTACGTTATAATGGTTGAAATGGCCTATACAGCATTTATATGTATTTTAAGCATTTATAGAGATGTTTTAGGAGGAAAGAAAGGGAAAACGCCCACAAGAGGTCATAAAAAGGAATTATTGTCTTTTCATTCTAAACGAGACATTTGTGATTGTTTGAGATCACTTGTGAGTGTCTTAGAAGGGTTTATGGACATTTTAGTGTGCTTGAAAGCTTCAATTTCTTTGAAGCCCAAAAACACAACACCAACAAATGCCTCTGTGTGTATGGCACATGAATAGAAATTTTACAAGGGGGTCCTTGTAAAATTGCATTTTGTTACTCTCCAGTCTCAATACACTGCTTCATATTCTAAGCCCCCGCCCTCCATGCAAAGACACTATATGGGAAAAATTATGAGCTGCTTTTAATGGGTATGGATATGACTTCTAGAACACCCAGAAAAGAATACCTGGAGATGGGGAATTTTTGGTTTTCCTTTAATACTCGTAAGTAAAATGTGGTCTGCTAGCTTGCTGAAACGTTACATGGCTGGCAAGCAATACAGATGTATTATACATTCCATGGTTTTGTGAATCCCAGCAGCCAGTTTGACCCAATTGTTTCATTTTATCATGTAGACAAGAGGTCTGAAAGCCTCATGTGATCATGAAACAGAATTATGGGTCCAAGCCCCTATGTGAAGTGGATAAAGCATGAAGGCTAATGGTCAACACGCTTTTCCCTCGTCTATTGTACGTTATTTACTCTGATTGTGCACATCACTGCCACTCTTGTCTAGACAAGAAAAATAAATTAAATTCACTCACATTCATAACACACAAACTGAGCAATTTAAATACTGTGCACAAAACATATTAAAATCTGACTTACATGAATCAAAATCTCTGCACATATTCTTTGCATTAGAAAAGAATACAATTTCATGTAGACCGAAGTTACTCAAGCCTTAAAAATCTCCAAGATTTTGTGTTCCACTATAATACTTATGTTGTGTGTACATGAATATAGTAATATTAACTCTATCCCATAAATACTCATATAGAGTAGTTTTCTAATAAACACTGGGCCTGATTTATTAAAGCTCTCCAAGACTGGAGAAGATAGAATAATGTGGGTGAACCCGGGTGATCCAGCAAACCTGGAATGGATTTCTTAAAAATCATTTGTTATTAGTTGGCTATTGTTTTTATTGTTATACAAGGTTCAAGGTTTGCTGGATCACTCAGGTTCGCCATGATAGTTCATATTCTCCAGTATCATCTCTTCCACTGCCTCTATATTTACATAAAGCGGAACTAAAGTAAAAATAAAAAAAATCACAGTTACCTTTATTCGTGTAGTTTTGTCGATCCATCAGGAGGTTTCTTCAGTCGGGTCCTGCATTGTCCTGGTATCCTTCTTCACCCCAGAGGGGACGACGCGTCGGGCGCCGCCATGTTCTTTCGCCTTCTTCTGGGTTCTCCTTTGTACATCCCCTGATCTTGCAATGCCCAGGATCCGGTGACGTAGATGGGGAAGAAAATGCAGATCTTACTGCACATGTGTGAGATCGCATTTTTTTTCTCCTATTAAAGAAAAGGCTCCTTCTGCGCATGCCCGAGATCGGCACCTATTACCAAATTTTATGTTGAGAAAATGACATGTAAATGCATTTAACATAAAACCTGGCTCTTAAAATTTCTACCATCTCCAAAATATATTTTTTACTATGGAATACAAATCTTCCCTCTGCCACTTTAAAACAACACATCTGCCACATACACAGCACCATACATCTAAAATTAGGTCAAATAATACCCTATTTGACTCGACAAATAAAAGATGATTTTCCATCAAGTTTATATTACCGCCATTAACCTGAAACAATGTCAGTGAAGACGTTCTTACATCTCACAGTCATTCTTGTTGAACAGTAACCTTCCTGAGGATTCTGAGGTTTATGTACATAAACTAGTCACTAATAAAGAAGTCAATGCACAGTAAACATGTGACCTTGGCTTTCATGGTTTCATTTGCCAGATAAAACACTGAGCAGAACACAAAGAATGATCATCTTCAATGCTTTTCTTTAACATGGCAGATATTTTTTTTTACCCATGATGCTGTTATTATATGTACATTAGACATTTGGACCACAAGACTGAACAATCACCATTACACTGCAATAAATAAAGAAACTGCAACAATAAATTGCAAATAAAAAGACATTATACATCTTTGGGGTGTTCCTTAGGCTATACACACACGTCAGAGTTTTCTCGTCCGATAATCGACTCATGGCTAGTATTGGGGTGCCGCTCCATTGTTCTCCCCCTCCCTCCATAGAGCAGAACGACGCTGTATGTACAATGCTCATTTAGTCTTTTTCTCTGGAAAGGATTGTGAAAGATCCTTTCTAATGACATTTATCAAACGTGTGTACATGGCCTGAATATCTGCATTGTGTACGAGAAAGAAAAACATTTACTACTCCTAGTCACACATTCCGCCACTTGGAACCCTACAAGTCCCAAGAATATCATACTTTGCAAAGCTGGGGACTTAGGATTTTCCTACAAAGTTTGTTTAACCCATTTGACCCTTTGCACCCATCCACAAATCACTAGGCCTACTTAGATCTCTTGGAGGCCTTCAGTTTTGTTTACATTTCTCCATTAGCTTCATTAACTGATGTCCAATCAGTTCTGACACATAGATTTCTTTAGGGCTGGTAGACTGATTGGCTCCTATCAGTCTTCAGGACAGAACTACACATAGGCAGACATTAGATCAAGAAATCGGCAGAGCTATGCAAAAGAGTGCAAATCTGCAAGATCTCAGTAAGTACACGGATTGGGGTGGGGGGCATTACACCTGCTTAAAGCATGTCAGGTGATAAAATTTGGAAAAGTTGTCCCTGGGCTAGCCATACACAGATCAATCATCCATTTCATCATGTCATCATTTCATCAAATCAACTATAAATAATAATAAATTCTCTAATAATACGATCAACTAAAATGATGGCCACCCAGTGTAGAACAGAACCTTCATTGATCAGTTTGGAAAATGCCTCTCTATCCACTTGCTTTTAATTACATTTTGGAACATACACATATGGTTTCTTCAGTGTACTTTATTCATTCTAGACCCTGCATGGAGTGAGGTGTGTGGTTCTGTTGTATATGGCTAGTATAAATGTAGCATTGTTTTGTACATATCTATTCATTTATCAGCATGAGAACAAAATATTTTTTAAGTGGTAAACAAAATAAAACATAAAAATTGCAGTTTGCTATCCAATTACTTGGCAAAGTTATATTATGCCTTATTAGATTGTTTAGCCTAACAATGTGAGCTTCAAAAGAAAAAAAGCAGCCTTGACTTGAATAAAATGTTTATTTCTGTATATATATATCGACTAATTAGCCTAACTATACTAAATGCCTATGGATTTTCATCCAAAACAGATACCATTAGGGGATCATTTTGGATGAAGCTGAACAAAATGCTAAAGAAAAAAACTTTATCATTAGACACTGTACTGCCAAGTGGGTGACAGCGTTTAGCTTTATCTTGTCTCGTAACGTTGTACATAATAAATTATCCACAAAAAGAGTTATTGGCTTCTTTGATCTGCGTATTAGATTCTGCAGTGAGTAAATGTTGGTGTGGAATGATGGGCCAACGTGCCTTGGCATCTATCCTCTTATAAGAGAACTTACCGACCTCTTTGCATTTAAGGTCTGTGTAAGAGAATGTATCTGGAAAGTGTGTTATTACCTTAATCTTCATGTGATGGATACATTGTTTCCATGCCTTCAATACTTTGGACAATTTATACTTGCACCATTATGTAGGCAAATGACACAATCCTAACATTCCCCTATTATGCAGATCATAAAAAATGAATCGTTTAATTACCAACTACTTTATCTTCATATTTGCTTTTCAAAACAACATAATAAATACTTTACAAGCTAGATGAAAGATTTAGTGCAAAATAACACATTTTATTAGTGAAATAACACATTTTTATTGAGGTGTATATATCCACCTAAAAAGAGGGACACATGAGAAGGAAAGAGGGACAGTTATGAGGTATGTGTTTCTTCATTTGCATGGAGGTGGAATAACTTTGGCACCAAGTATTATATCTTGATGTGCATTTTCTTCATGGACTAATCAGTGATGTGTGGATTTACTATTTATAGACAAATTACTCTTGTGTCTAACTTTTGAAGTGGATTAACCTCATTATGAATGTTTCACATCTTTGTTACCTCATACTTGACACATAGAACTAAAATATTGTATTCTTTTTCATAATCTACATTAAAGTGAATGCTAACTCCCCAGACTTCTGGACCCGTATGTGTTTTTTAGCTATAAAATACCAGTATACACACCTTACTTCACATTATGGCAGAATTACATCCCTGCACGGTCTGAGCTTCACTCTGGTGCTTCATTCTTCCCTTGCATTTCTTCCTGGTCTGGAGTGTTCAGCCATCTATACTGGATAGGTCTGGATGATGTAACTTCTGCACATATGCATTGGAGCTGTTCAATTCCAGTGCAGAATCGTGACAAGAATACACACTCAGCTGTACATGCATGGCTCTGTGTATGCGCTCATGGAAAAGAGCTGACAGGCAGCATTGAGACTTCACAGTCTCTTCTGTCATAAAACAACCGGCCTATCCACTCTAATCATCAAGCAGAGTTTACTGCAACATGAAAAAAAAAAGCAGAATTTCATGTGAGCAATATATTAACTCAACCCCTAAGTTTACCACCACTTGAAAATAGAAAAAGATGTCCCCGATTAGGTGCAGATCAGAACCTCGTTAGGAAGTATGCTGGTGTTGTTTTAATTTTTGATATAAAGGGTCTGCTGTTCTTTGCGATTTATGTGTGTGGTGTCATCATAGCAAGACTAGGCCATCTTGAATAACATGCTGTGGACTAACCTAAAGACATCGGTGTCTATTCACAGTAACAGTACATACATTGGGCTCAATTTGGACTGGCTTTAGGGAGGAGAATGCCATACCAACTTTAAATCACAGTGGTAAAGTTTGGAGTTACCTTGCAGCTTCAGGGTCGGGGCAGCGTCTGTGCAGATTGCAGCTATTGAGTAACTTTTAGGTCATGAAGTCAATTATAAATTTTGCATGATATCAAGTCATTCTTGCAAATTTACCATGAAAGGCAAGAAATGGAGGAGTAAAACCCCGATATGAATGCCAATGAAATGTGCGGGAAAGAGAAAAGGATAGTTGCTGGACAAAATACTGAATGGAGAATAGAATAAAAATGCCACCAATCAATGTTAGACATGGGCGGAAAGGTATACAAATTTCCACTAGAAGTAATTTCTGCAAAAAAAAAAAAAAAAAGCCAATACCAGCTTATGGGGCCAAGGATGTACTTACCTTGCAGTACACAATCATATCTAATGCTAGAATACATGGTTAAATATGCAACAAAATATATTTTATCTGTATGTTTGAATGAAAATCTTACGTTTGCCTGTTTTATGTATATAAATGCATACATCAGTAGGCACCCTGTAACAATAAATAAATGGTACAACGTATAGAGTAGGTTCAAAAATTAGCAAATAACTATTGCAATAGATTTAGCTTTGGGCCTCTGACACACAATACACAATGGTGAAAGAGTTCATAGAATTATGTTACCAAAGTTTCATCTGTGAAATGCTAAATGCAACTAGATCTATTCCAACCTTTACAAAATTAACTTGGTTCAACCCCAAATATATTACCAGCGAGGTAAAATTCAAGAAGATCTAAACCCTGTCTTTACAATATTTAGTTACTACAAAACTCTATATCCTAGCAAATAGCCACAAATAGCCTAGAAATGCTGCTTTTTTACTTTATGTTTTTTTTTTTCATCTCAGTACTGTTTAACCTTTCACTTAGACACCTCCTGTCTTCACTGCAGCTTCAACTGTACATCACTATTCTGGACTGGTGATGACGAAGTGGATGAACCATGCCTGTGTAATAGGTCAAACCAGTCACTTCAGACTCCACCAGGGTGTCATCTTTACAGCACAAGTGGGAGACAATGTCACTATAATACAAGAACAGCCTACACAAGGACATCATGAACAGATCACCAGATATTCTTCTGTGAATGTTACAGATTGAAAAGCCTGACAACTATATTTGAAATTACATTGACAAGGTAAAAAAATCTGCAATACTTTAAGTCACTGACCTGAAGCAAAACTGTTAAAAGAATTTCTTGCTTTAAATGTAATTACCCTGAAGTGTAAAAAAATAACATGAAATACAGGTCCCTCTGCAATACCCATCTCCTTCGCTGTCCCTGTAGACTTACCAGTCTCCATCGCTGGTCCTCTTTAGGGTTGAGTGACGGCCATTTATTCAGCCCACGTCTTCTAAACCAGAGCTGCCGGGGACTCACAGAAACCAGCATCCATCATTGCGTCAATCTGGGCATTGTTTTTAATAAATAAAATTGGGGAACGCTTTAAGGATGGGGAGGACCAGAGAAAAGTTGGACTTTAAAGCCTCGTGGGTTTTTTATACTTCCACACTTTTGTAGTTTTGCTGATATCTATGAATACAAGTTGGAATGGTGTGTGGAAATCCAGTCCTGCCATGATTACATGGTGGATAGATAGTCATGCTTACTGGTAGAAAGACAGAAAGAAAACAGGTATGTAGAGGGAATAAAACATTGTCATCAATGCATAAAGAGATTTGTAAATAAAAATGACAAAAGTTAAAAAATGTCTGGATGGCATAGAGAGAACTAATATGAATATTGACATTGTTTTATTCTGTATCCATAACCCAATATCCATCAAGACAGCAGGGTGTCCCTACTCCCCTGGAGCCAGTGATTGGGGAACCCCCTCATCAGGACCTGTCAGACCTTGTTAGAATACAGCGAGCGTATCCAATGGTTGAAGCGGACTGCAAAGATTCATGTGTAGTGACGTTATGTTTAACCCCAACCCCCCAGACTAACAATCAGAAATAACACGCTGCTCGGGTATTCCTTAAATCCTCCCTATAATTCTCAGATATAAACCATCCATACCCCTCGCTGCTTTTATTGCTGCTGTAAATTAAAAGCCAATCTCTGTCATATAAATAGATCTCATTATGAGAAACATTAAACTTGACAATGCCTTAAATATGATTATCCCCATCCAGACCATCAGCGACATCATACCACGCCAATCTGACGAAAGCGTCTTGTAAAAATCATCATTTGCTTAGCAAGTATTTTATTTTCATCCACATCTAGGAGGGGGAGGTGTTATGCAAGCAGTTTTCTAACAATGATGTCACGGTGCTGGAGCAAACACATTCTCCTATTCCCCAGCTAGTTATATATAGAAAGCAGCAGCACTACCTGTGTGTACAAACGCTGATAGAACACACTTATTATTTTCATTCTGCCACTGACGTCACCTGCAACCAGTCCACTCTATAATGGATTTACCAATGCTGTGCCTTCACACAAGCATTGTAATGGTTGTCTGGTGTATAGGGCCATAGAGATGGAAGGGTGATTGTAGAAGGGGACAGCACACACACATGACGGGGGAGTCACAAGTACACATACATGACGGGGGAGTCACAAGTACACACACATGACGGGGGAGTCACAAGCGCACACACATGACGGGGGAGTCACAAGCGCACACACATGACG